>NW_015150741.1:803961-807063 GCF_000732505.1 Cyprinodon variegatus
AGAGAGAGAGAGAGAGAGAGAGAGAGAGAGAGAGAGAGAGAGAGAGAGAGAGAGAGAGAGATACATGTGTGTGGGTGTGCAATTTTAAATATTTGGGATGCCAATTTTAGATTTAGGCCATTATTTGATTGATTTGATTTTGTTGTTTGTATGAGCTGTTGACGTGCATAGAAGGGTGTGTTAAGGTGTGGTGTCACAATAATAGGACTGTCGACGTAAATCAGAAAACACACCCAATAGCATAGGTCATCTGTACAGCTTAAAAACAGTGGAGCTGCTGTTGTTCTTCAATAACAGAACCAGGCAAACTAACAGGCAGGATCCACCCAATCACTACAATGAAGTTAATATTTCTTCTAAATCTCCTCTGGGTCCTCTGCAGCACAGGTAGAAATATATATATATATTACAAATGCTCAATAGTTTTTCAAATAGTACTTGTATTATTTAAATTCAATACATGTGACAACATAAATATCAATGGAGTTGATATTTTTATATAAAGCATAAACTGTCACTGAGGTACCCACACTTGAACCACTCTCCTTGATTTTTTTTTTTTTTTTTTATGGCATCACAATATTGATAAATGTATTGTAAATATAATCTTTATTTATTTGCAATTGTTTTCTGATTTCAGCTCGAGCCTTGCAATGTACAACCTGCAAAGATCAGACATGTACCAGCACAGTTTCATTACCATGTGGTTCGGAGACTATGTGTATAACGGCTACCATCCTAGGTAAATATATATATTCTCATGTTATAAAAGATTAATTATTAGAATTTCCCACTGGGATGTGGTTAAATTATTTGGCTGTAAGTGAAGGACTGGGATATAAAAACCTGTTTTGCAGAATGGGCATCTGACATGAAGACTTTGCTGTCTGTGTGTATGTGGTTATGACTTTCTGTGATGACCCCTGAATAAGGGGGGAGCCAAAATGACACAAAAAATATTATTAATTATTTCATGATAAAATGAAGATCATACCCTGTGCTGTCTGTTTTTCCTGATACTAACATTATGTCTTTGTACTCTGCAGGAACCAAGCCTGGAGCAACGGCAACACAAATCTACAAAGCCTGTGCATCATCTTCTCTGTGTCCGGCCTTAGGCTTTCCAAGTTTTCCAGTAGATTTTTCTGTCAACGTGGGTTCCCAAAGTGCAATTGCAAATGCTGTTTGCTGTAACACAGACAACTGCAACTCACAAACCCTGCCACGTATGTGTCGTCCCAAGTTTACAAAAATCCTAAACTCTTTGTTTTCGTAGTATATAATTAAATTCTCCTCTATTGTGCACTTACCTTTCAGCACCCACTGCTCCTGAAGAAAACTCCCTCCAGTGTTTTTCTTGTGACCAGTCCACCAATCAGTGCACCACTCCAATAACATGTTCAGGAAAAGAGAATAACTGCTTTTCAGCAACTTGTAAGTTTCGATGAATAATGAACAATGAATGTGTAAAATTGATCAAAACCCCCAAAAAATTAAGTTTTCATACGTCAGCCTGGCTGTGTGTTTTACTGGATGGGGTCACCTTTTGCAGTTGCCTGTTGTATCTCTGCTTCTGTCTCCTTGAACCCCAGTCGGCCTCGACCTGGTTCTCCTGGCGGTTTCTTCCTGTTAAAAAGGATTTTTTCATCTCCACTGTTGCTACAAGCACGCTCAGTGTGAGGGATTGTCTATTAGTCAATGAGTCCACTCAGCTGGTTTTTCTTAGATAGAAAACTTAATCAATATGACTGAATGATCTGGTGAACAAGTGCCTTGAGATGACGTGTTGTGACATGGTACTATATAAATAACCTGAAGATATATATATATATATATATATATAGACCAAAGGTTTGGACATGCCTTCTTATTCAAAGGGTTTTCTTTATTTTCATGACTATGAAGGCATTAAAACTATAAATTAACACATGTGGAATTATATACTTCAGTAAAAGTGTTAAACAACGGAAAATATGTATTATATATTAGGTTCTTCAAAGTAGTCACCTTTTGCTCTGATTACTGCAGAGGTAGTCATCTGTAACAGGTCTCCCCTTGAGGTTTAATAAGTGGGATTTCTTGCCTTATAATAGTGGTTGTGACCATCAGTTGTGTTGTGCAGAAGTCAGGTGGATACACAGCCGATAGTCCTACTGAATAGACTGTTAGAATTTGTATTATGGCAAGAAAAAAGCAGCTAACTAAACGAGTGGCCATGATAACTTTAAGAAATGAAGGTCAGTCAGTCTGGAAAACTTGTCCCCAAGTGCAGTCACAAAAACCGTCAAGCACTACAAAGAAACTGTTTCACATGAGGACCACCGCAGGACAGTAAGACCAAGAGTCCCCTCTTCTGCGAAGGATAAATCTATCCGAGTCACCAGTCTCAGAAATCGCAGATTAACAGCTGCTGAGATTAAAAACAAAGTCAATGCAACTCCACCTGTTAATTCATAGTTTTGATGGCTTCAGTGTGAATCTTCAAATTTCATAGTCATGACAATAAAGGAAACTCGTTTGGTCTGTACATTTTTCTTTATATTTACACTTGATGTATTATTTTTGCAGTAACCAATGGAGGAACAACATTTCCAATAATGGGCTGTACAACACAGACCACATGTGGAGCTGATCTGCAAAGTTTACCATTCATGCAGGATATTGGTAATATTAACAGCGGACCAACATGCTGTAAAACTGAAGGGTGCAATAATCCAGCAGCATCACTCACTACTACTGCCCCGACAACCACAACTACTTCTCCAACCACCGTGACTGCTGCTCCTACCACAACAACCATGGCTCCAACCACCACAACTGCTGCTCCAACTACCACAACTGCTGCTCCTACCACAACAACCATGGCTCCAACCACCACAACTGCAGCGCCAACTACCACAACTGCTGCTCCAACTACAACAACTGCTGCTCTAACCACTACGACTGCTGCTCCTACTACAACAACTGCTGCTCCAACCACCACAACTGCTGCTCCTATCACAACAACCATGGCTCCAAGCACCACAACTGCTGCTCCAACTACCACAACTGCTGCTCCTACCACAACAACCATGGCTCCAACCACCACAACTGCTGCTCCAA
>NW_015150741.1:807137-808891 GCF_000732505.1 Cyprinodon variegatus
TGTGTTAAATACAGAAATGGGACACATAACTGAGACTGCGCCTGTTAGTACGATGCACCTTATGGTCGTGAAAATACGGTGTCGTAAAAACCCATGGATGTGTAAAATCCTGATTCATTTCCCATTCCCCTCTAGACACACTTTCCAGCTGACATTAAACATGAGCGGACCAAAGAAAAGAAAAGTGGACACTGAGTGCCGAGTGTTTAAAAAGGAGTGGACAACAAAATATTTTTTTACTGATGTCCGATCAACGGCTGTATGTCTGATATGCCAAGAAACGGTTGCAGTTTTTAAAGAGTACAATATCAGCCGTCACTTTGCCACAAAGCATGCTAACTACGCTAGCAAGCTGTCAACACAAGAACGGGCGGCTACTGCTCAGAGGTTGGCAGCTAATTTACAGACTCAGCAGAATTTTTTTCACCGACAAACTGCGATCCAGGAGTCAAGTACCAAGGCAAGTTTTTTGCTGGCATTCAAGTTAGCAAAGGCTAGCAAGCCTTTATCCGAAGGCGAGTTTTTGAAAGAATGCATGGTAGACACAGCAGATCTCTTGTGTCCGGAAAGCAAAGGCAAGTTTGAAAAAATCAGCTTGTCACGCAGGACAGTGACTCGGCGTGTGGAACTGATTGACGAACATATAGTCAGCGAGTTAAACAAAAAAGCGGAGTCCTTTAATTTATTTTCACTAGCACTGGATGAAAGCAATGACATGAAAGACACTGCTCAGCTCCTAATTTTTATCCGAGGGATAAATGACAGTTTTGAGATAACGGAGGAGCTTTTGAGCATGGAATCGCTGAAGGGGAAAACACGAGGAGAGGACTTATATGAACAGGTGTCTGCTGTCATCGAGAGAATGAAGATGCCTTGGAGTAAGCTTGCCGGTGTCACCACGGATGGATCGCCAAATTTAACTGGAAAAAACGTCGGGTTGCTGAGGAGAATCCAAGATAAAGTGAAAGAAGAAAACCCTGACCAGGATGTTATTTTTCTTCACTGCATCCTTCATCAAGAATCTCTGTGTAAGTCTGTATTGCAGCTTAATCATGTTGTGGATCCAGTTGTAAAACTTGTTAACTTCATACGAGCAAGGGGACTTAATCACCGTCAGTTCATTGCGTTCCTAGAGGAAACTGATGCGGATCACCAGGACTTACTTTACCACTCTCGTGTCCGCTGGTTAAGTTTGGGGAAAGTGTGCCAGCGAGTGTGGGAGCTCAAAGAGGAGATTTGTTCGTTTTTGGAGCTAATGGGGAAATCCAACGAATTCCCTGAGCTGAGCGATGAGGACTGGCTTTGTGACTTTGCGTTTGCTGTGGACATATTGTCACACATGAATGAGCTGAACGTTAAGCTGCAGGGGAAAGATCAGTTTGTGCACGATATGTACACAAATGTGAGAGCCTTCAAATCCAAGCTGATTTTATTCTCCAGGCAAATGTCAAACAAATCTTTCGCTCATTTTCCCACACTGGCCATGCAGAAGGCCACCCGAAACGTGAAGAAATACTGCAAATTACTGGACGACCTGCACAGAGAATTCTCCCGTCGGTTCACTGATTTTGAAAAAATTGAAAAGTCACTTCAGCTGGTGTCCTGTCCCCTGTCACAAGACCCCGAAACAGCACCGCATGAGCTGCAATTGCAACTGATCGATCTTCAGTCTGACGCCATCTCAAAAGAGAAGTTCCGATCTCTTAAACTGAATGACTTTTACGCTTCACTTAACGAAGCCACATCTCCAAACC
>NW_015150741.1:808901-819220 GCF_000732505.1 Cyprinodon variegatus
GCTCCAACTACAACAACTGCTGCTCCAACCACCACAACTGCTGCTCCTACTACAACAACTGCTGCTCCTACTACAACAACTGCTGCTCCAACCACCACAACTGCTGCTCCAATTACCACAACTGCTGCTCCAACTACAACAACTGCTGCTCCAACCACCACAACTGCTGCTCCTACTACAACAACTGCTGCTCCAACCACCACAACTGCGGCTCCAACCACCACAACTGCTGCTCCAACTACAACAACTGCTGCTCCAACCACCACAACTGCTGCTCCTACTACAACAACTGCTGCTCCAACCACCACAACTGCTGCTCCAACTACCACAACTGCTGCTCCAACTACAACAACTGCTGCTCCAACCACCACAACTGCTGCTCTTACCACAACAACCATGGCTCCAACCACTACAACTGCTACTCCAACTACCACAACTGCTGCTCCTACCACAGCAACCATGGCTCCAACCATCACAACTGCTGCTCCAACTACCACAACTGCTGCTCCAACCACCACAACTACCGCCCAACCTACGACCACATCAAACAGTAGCGCATCTGAAGTCAGATTGGGCCTACTCCACCTGCTCCTTGGACTGTTTATTTTTATCTTCTAATTGATTAAGAGAAGGTACCAAAATTATTTTGATGGATAACTTAATCTATTTATTTGGGTATATCTTGGTAAATATCTACATGTAAATATAAGTTAGTGAAATAATATTATAATATTATTTATAAAATCTTTCTATTTCTTTGTGTTTTGTGTATGAGGTTTATTTTTTATTATAATAAATATTTATGAACCAGAAAAACTTATATATTACTTTTAGGAGTACACAATTTAATTAACACGGAACACAAATGTATTTTCTTCTGACAAGGATCTTGGCTTTTATACTGCCTTTTTATTTTCTAAATATTTATTGCTTAAGCATTGTAAAGAAAACGAGATTCCACATTAATGACGTAAAGTTTAAAATCTTAATCAAATAAAGAGGACCTACAGTACAATTTCATTGAATTTTGAGTATTGTTCTTGATTTGTTTTTTACTGTCTTCCCTTTCCAATTACCTTCAGTATTTTAAACAGATCATACCAGACTTTACTGGATGTTAAAGCAAAAGCTTCAAAGTCAATAATTACACACAGGTATTCTCTGTTTACCTTAGTGCACATCTCTGTTGGTCAATGAAGGGGGAAGGGTTATATCCAAGACATGCTCTAGTTTTTAGGGTATCACCAACCAATCTAAATTGCAATGTTTTTCAACAAAAATTTCCATTGCAATTTTATTTTAATTTTCTGTTGCACTAACCACAGTTGTCTTTAAAAAGGTTGAATGCTTGCTTCTCCAGTCTATTGTGACATGGCTTAACCTTTACTGTTGTGTGGAAAAGTGTCTACTTCTCACTGAGGAAAAACTGGTTGAAACTACATAGAATAGATGACATGACTGAAGCCCAAACAACATCTACATTTGGTTGAAAAGTGAAAAGTAAAAGCTGTAATTTTCAAATCATTGAAAACAGGGTTTTTTAACATCAATAAATTAGGTCAAAATCAGACCGACCAAACACAACCACATTTCAACAACTATTTCTGAACTAAATCAAAACTATGATGGATCGATGAGATCTAGCCTAAAAACCAATGTCTAAAGGATGCCTGGTGTTTGGAGGTTCTAACTGCAAGCATGGATCTGCATGCTAGCTGACACTCTATTTTCCCTCTGTGTAGTTTCTTATGTCACCTGCTGCTATTTCTGAGATTGGCTAAAATCAATTTTGGTATGCGGGCATTAGGTTTTCTTTCACAAAATTAGTTTAAATGGTTCTCCTTCTTTCCCCAAACAGATATGTTGAGAGCAGTCTCAGATTAATAATTTGTAGAACTAAACCTTAGAGCTACATATTGTCAGTGTGGCTTTCCACGTTAGGAAACAATGTTTTCTACCCGCTTTTTGTTTTTATTATGATGTTCTTACTTTTATATTCAAGTCTTTGAAATTCCAGAACTTATACATCACCTGATATTTTGTTTGACTGGTTCTCTGGTTATCTGGTTCAATTATTGAATCAACAGTTATACACATTTAGCAGGCTATATTGAGAAGTCTTTTGGACAGTTTTTTGGTTTTCTGTTGCCAAGGAGATCCCAATTCAGGCTGGTAAAGTTATTTTTTTCTTTTTTTTAAAGAGTGTCCTGTCTGGCAATGTGGCAATAAGAATAATTGTCTTTATGCCAAAAAGCACCCAACAGATTTTACTTTCACAAGTGGAGCAGTACCATAGTGTTCCACTTGATTTATGCATATACATTGCTTCATTATAATTATGCAGGGAGTTTTACAGATTATATGGACACTGCAATGTAAGTAGAACAGGAAAGGAAAAACTGAAAAAAAGGAGAAAGGATGAAAGAAAGAGGGGACAAAAGGGAGACAATGATAAAACCCATTCCTCCCGTTTTCAACTACATATCTATGTGAGATGAGCTTGTCAAACTTGACTGGGATAAAAACTAAAACCAGAGAGAGACTGAGAACTGTTGATTGAAGACCTTTGTGTGGGTCTTTCTACAATTCCTGCCAGGATATCCCTTCTGTGTTCATTGAAACAGGCCCAGGTTTCACATTGAGTATAAATACATATAGAAACTATATTATTTATTATATCCAAAATGTACTGGGTTACAGTGCCATTTTGTGTCATTTTTGTTGCTGGTGTACCAGAGGATTATGTAAATGTAAAAAATGTGCCGCTGCTCATAAAAGGTTAAAAATCACAGAACTTGCATAGTTGTTCAGTGCTACTTTGATTTGTGCAGGTAAAACTATTGCTTGTGCTGATATGGTTTTTACGATTTATTTTTAATCACATCATTCCTGTGCTGGTGTTGAATATAATAGTGGGCATGTTTACCTTATTTAGTGGCTGAAATGTTTGTTTCGTGTTTAGTAAATCATCAGCCTCTCAGGCCCTCTGCTTTGGACCTACCGTTATCCCTGGCAACCCCATGTCATTTGCTGTCTGTCAGTATTTCACAATAAAAGCAAAGGTGAAATAGGGGGTTTTCAGTGACGTCACTGGCCAGCTTCCGGTCCGCCATCTTTGGTGGCATATTATCGTATATCATATATATCATGTCGCGAATGGATAAGTACGCCAGCACGCTAGAGCCACCAGATCATGGAACATATCAGAGGAAATGTTCCGTGATCGACCATATGGACTGTAGGCTGCAGCCAGGCTTAACTAAACCCCAGATAGATATACAGTATTGTTTAAATATAGGGCTTGGGATCCACGTTGCATTGTAGGATGTGGCTGCCATGTAGATGGCAACGCAACATTAAAATACCTCTGACTTAACGTTGTTGAACGAAGAGACGTAGAAGTAGAGTTGAGAAAGAATAGATAGAAAAAAGATGTTAAAATCCCGAAAAGGATCTGAAATTTACCGGGACACATTAAATAGAGAAGCCAGGGACCGGTATGTTGACAAAATCAGCATTATTAATAATTTGGATCCATATGAAGTTCCAAACAATGACTTGTTGCCACTGTTTTGCATATCAGACGTCTTCGGCTACCTTGTTTGTGGTGTGAGCGCCTATACTTCAGAACAGTTCCAAAGCTACAAGTCCTTGGAGTCTCATGTGCAGTTTACAAATAGATGGGTTCAGGAGCTGCAGCTCATAAAGCCAGCAAACAGTGCTAACCGTTAGTGCTAACAACCACTCAGGCATGTAATGTACTTTTAACTAGCTGCTATGTGTTTCAAAGGTTTGGTTAGTAACGTTAACTGCCAAACCTCCCTAAACCCTCCGGGTTTCTCACATATTTGAGTCTTTTCCCGCTAGTTGAAATCAAGTTAAGGTGATATTAATCAAATTAAAACACGGCTGAGAGAGGGAGTCCAGTACGCGGTAGTCATAGGCAGTAGTCTGAGTAGCGGCGGCGGAGGCAGTCAACATTGCGGCCACGGAAAGTAATACGTCATGACGCCCAAGCCGTATTATTAATATATTCTTACATGTTTTAAATGCTTGACAGTTAATTACCTGTGACAAAGTGAGCACTGCAGACTCTGGCGTATTCCAGCTTAACACCGTCCAAATCGGACCTGGATATCCGTGTCAGCCATATGTGACGGCGTTGTTCAGATAGCTGTTTTGTTTTTTCACATTGATTCACGATTACGGCTGGTATGCAATAGAAAGAGCGTTGATCTCCACCTCCACGGGCCGTGCTACCAACAATTACACACGTTTTCACCATTTTTCACTGTCAATACTGCCTAAGGCGTCATACAATGCAGGGTCAACGGTGCGAAACGACTGCCACCCAATATGGCGGACGCGCTGAGTAGTCACGTGAGCGTGACGTCACCTGAAAACCCCCTATTGAACATTTCGGACTAATGCTAAGTTGTTCCTTGTAAAACGTAAAACATCTTTTTTAAAGCTACCTAAATACCTTTTGTGAGCATTCGTTTTTTCTAACTTTTTTTACAGAAGAAAATCAAATGGACCCCCTCACAATTGCAAAATCTTTAGCAAATTTTTTTAACATTGTAATTTGCATGAAAAAATATTTTGCGCATTTTCTTGACAGAAGATTTAGACAGACTTTATTTCCATTTTGTATACGAAAAGAAATTTCATTCAGTACAGCTCTCAAGATATTTTCATTTTTTAAAGTGCAGCAGTGATAAAACGTAAGCAGCAGTGATAAATATAAAACATACGACTGTATCATAGTTCCAGTTTCCAACATTCAGGGTTTTGTTCTTTTTAATAAACCCATTTTATAAAACATTCAGCAATCTAGTAGCACTGGGGAAGAAACTGTTGTGGGACCTGCATCGGATGCTTCAAAGTCTCTTTCCAAAGGCCAGCAGGGAAAACAGTCCATGGTGGGGGTGTGATGGGACATTAATAATCCCTGGTTCTGCTGGAGGTTTCTTCCTGTTAAAAGGGAAATTTTCCTCTCCACTGTTGCTACAAGCATGCTTAGTGTGAGGGATTGCATTCGAGTCAATGAGTCCATGCAATCAATTGGTTTTCCTTAGATAGAAAACTTTGAATCAATTTGACTGTATGCTCTGGTGAACTGTAAAGTGCCTTGAGATGACATGTGTTATAAATAGGCGCTATATAAATAAACTGAACTGAATTGAATAATGTTATGGGCTCGGGACACGCAGTGCTCAGATTAAATTTCTTTAATGGAGGTGAATCAACACTCTCAAAATAGCATGTTCTGCTAATGCTATGTTTTAAGTTTAAAATGTGTTTTTTGAACAGAAATTGAGAAAATTACACAATAAATTTTGTTCAGGCAAAAACAGCACCAAAATAAAATTTTCTCAACATGAGTAGCCCACGTTTTTTTTGTTTTGTTTTTTTTATTAAGGTAGCATTTATACTTGTGGCATTACCCCTGTTCTGGCCGGCTCCAAAACTACATGAGGAAGTAGAAAACACTGTCGCTCAAACAGCCGCCCCAGCAGATGCCAGCAACAGTAATTTTTTTACTGGAGTTTTCCCACAATCTGTAGATAGTGCTGATATTAATGAGCTAAATCAGCAATGTTTCTAGATGTTTACTACTGCAAACCCTTGCCTAGAGGGGCTGCTGCTCACTGGCCGTATTTCGCAAGTGGATATGTCCGCATAGTTACACATTTTCCTAGGTGCTCAGAACAGAAATTGTCAGTGTGTAGAGCCCTGGAAGCCCAAAATTATGTAATCTGGCCTCACAGACCACGCAGAAGCGCCATGCATAAACCAAGCTTTAGCTACTTCTTAAAAACCAGTCAGGACAGTTCTGCTGGGTGCTGCATTCCTGAATGAATTTACATAATAAACACAGAGGAGTTAATTATGGGTAGACCCACAGAGTAGTAGGCAGAGAAGCTCAAAAATCAACTTTCCTGCGAGCTTATAAGCTTTGTGTATGGTCATGAATTATTGGAGGATGGCTTCCCTGTATTTTTATAGGCTAGTTTTGTTTTTTCTCCATTCCTTGTTGTTAAGGCAATAACAAAAGGCACAGACCATTATTTGCTTGATATTTTTTATTTCAAGAAGCAATCTGTAAATAGGAGAACAAAGGCTGTAGCCTATTTTCTAATACATGACAACCAGAACCTATATTTTCCCCTTTATTGTCCCCCTTTTTTATCAATGATATACCTCAAAACTTTTGACAACCCTGGGGCGAATCTGTAGTCCACAGTGACTCTTCTGTGTCAAAACACCTGTATGGCTTCAATTAGCTCCTGCTCGGTGCTTGGCTTAGCTTCCATCCCAATAAAATCTTTTATGCCACACAAAACAAGTTCAATGGGATTGTCAATGGGAAGTCCAATGACTCTGGCGGGGTTTTCATCCAGGTGATCCCCTCAGATGCCATGTACGCTTCAGCAGCGGAGTGTTTTGAACAATTCCCCAGCAGAATGGTCACACCCAAAGCAAGTCATTGTGTAAAGTACGACATGAACTTTAATTATGGTTTCTTTGAAGTATTTTCAATTCATTCTTCCCTCATAGATCAACATTGCACCTGCACCTTGCCAGAAAAATATTTCCAAAACATGCAGCTTCAGTGGATGTTTTGGCTGACAATGGTTTGGTCCTTCCTGTGAAAACTTTGCAGGGAATAGTGATCTATTGCAACTGTTGTTCAATCTGTAAAAATGACATTACACCATGTCTCTCCTGAGTTGTTCTACAGAGCAGCCTGTTGCAGCCTTTCCTCTTTATTGCATACTTTTATCATTGGATCGAAGTGGGCATTGCCATATTTAAAACGGAAAATATACTCATTTTATGTTTACAAATAGTATCCTTCGAAAATACACTTTACATAAACTACATTTTGTTAAGGGATGTAACAAATGTATGGGCAGATACAAAAATCAACTGTAAGGAAATTAATGAACATCTATCTGTGGCCTGATAATGATCTCCTGAAGCGCAGTCATGTTGCATCTTCATCCACAAAATCCTCATCTGATCAAAATGTCTGTGACCTACTGACTCAGATTTTTGTCTATGTTTTGAAAGATGGCAGCAGCCAAAACTCGCCATGGTGTCCCTAATTAAACTTGCTTCCAACTATGTTTTTTCAAAGAGTCTGTTTCTGCAGTGATTGGCTGAGGGTTTAAAGCTCCATTTCCACTACCCTTTTGAAACTGTGACGAGAACGGTCCCAACTAATCTCGGCACGGTTAAGTGATCCAAGCTCAGTCCAAACTTTCCATTGATCGGTTTCAAAGGGGTAGTGTAAATGGGGCATAAGTTACCCCTCTTTGTGAAACAGGCTAGAGTGCCTCCACTTTCTCTTGACTAGCTACCTTTATGAAACAGAAAACGTAAGAGTTTCCCTCATTTCACGGTAAAAAGGTCAGGGTTTAAATTAAACCTGCTTAGTAAAACAGGCTCCAGATTAAAATCGCTGCTCCTTCCGGTGTACAAAATAGACAACTGATTTACAATCTGGCAGCTTAGGAGTGTGACAATGTCATTGCGCAGGATTACACTACCCCCCACACCCTAATAGGCTACTAGCGAAGGACCTGCCAAGAACCAGTGACAAGTCAAGGACCCATCATGGAAACTGTCATGATTTTACAAAGTTCAGACCCAAATGCAGAAAACCGAGCAGGGAATCCAGGGAAAAGGTTTAACATGTTTTATTGAAGAGGTAAAACCGAGGGAGAAGTGTTGCTCTGAACACTGCTCAACCGGAAGTTTTCAGAGAAGTAGTTGTATCCTTGACTCCTGTCTGTGTGCCGTGGTTCCAGTGTTTGTATGATTTGGTGGAGGGCGGAACAGGGTTTAACCAGAATGCAGTTGTTAGTTGGTGAACGGAGAAACTGACTGGCACTCAGTTTTCCTGTGGTACTTGAATGGGTCGTAATGGAGAATAATCCCTTTCTCAGTGCGAAGCTCAAACGATCTCTTGGGGAGAGTGGATCCAAACCTCCTGTTTGAATCCCAGCTCAGTTTGAAGCTCAGATGATCCTTCCAGGGAGAGAAGGTCCGAGAAATCCAGTTTGCAGGATGGCTTCCTACCGAGAGGCAAAAGACAAAAACAAAGTTAAACTCATATTGACAAAAACTCAGTTGAACTCAGCAAAACTCAGCTTGGCTAGAGTACCCAAAAATGGCAAACACTCTGGCGTCGAGGTAGTGGCAGTCAGCAGCTTAAGAACACTCCGTTTAACGAGGAAACCATCAGCAGGTATGTGAAGAGGCGGACCAGAACCAGGCGCCCCCTGGTGGATGAAGGGTGACAAACACAGAAACACAAATACAAAGACAGGAGTCTTGACGGAAACAAGAACTTTTAAGCCCCTACTACCGCATATCTTCTGTGTTGTTTATTTTGGCTGTTTTGTTTTATTTTCTTTTTCACACACTCCTCCCTCTTTTCTTTCTCAATCTCTATCCTTCTCCCCCATAATTCTTATGCTCCCTTTCTTTCTCACCTCCCTCTCTGTCAGGGTTTGGTTGTGGTTTGCAGAGGCAGAGAGGCTGAGGAGATTTCTTGCAGCTTTAATGAAATAAACACAGGTAACAGAGGCGGGAATCCAAAAATCCAAAATCCAACATGAAAAATATTAAGCAAACCAGAACTATGGAGACATCTGGGGAAACAAAACACGAGGAGCCAGGGAGAGACGAGGAACGTAGACCACAGCATGGGAAGACAGCAAAGACAAAGGAACCAACAAAGAGTGAGAGCAGAGGGAGAACATATTTAGCTGACAGAGACAAAGGGAGGGCTAACGAGCTGACAAGGAGCAGGTGTGAGGAGACAACGAAGGAGCCAAGGGGAAAAGAACACACACAGACAAGAGAGCAACAGAGAACAGAAAAACATGACTAACATAAATCTAGAAATTACAACCAAACTGGAATTAAACCAATAAAACTAGAAAACAAGGAGCAAAGTGAAGAACAGAACCAAGACCATGACACTCTCCATGTCCATTATGTATAATTTTACAGACTAAATCATT
This sequence comes from Cyprinodon variegatus, assembly GCF_000732505.1. NCBI lineage: Eukaryota > Metazoa > Chordata > Actinopteri > Cyprinodontiformes > Cyprinodontidae > Cyprinodon > Cyprinodon variegatus. The sequence goes on from NW_015150741.1 coordinate 817,940, forward strand.
TTCAATAAGGCTTCATATACAGGTACCAAGCAAAACATTAGAAAAAGAAAAATAGAAATTGAAACTTTATTGATCTCATAATGGAGTAATTAACTCATTGCAACAATCTGAGTTATTATTACCATATTACTGTATTTAACTTAAACTGCATTGTTCATTATTTTTCCCCATATTCATATGGTAAGAAAACTAACTCTGTGAAAGGGAAATTACAATTTTTAGTTAAAAGGGCACTTTTTGTTGTCATAACATTGATGTATTTCAGAGGTGACGGATTAGCGGACCGCGGTCCGGATCCGGACCCACCTACTGGGTAATCCGGACCCAACCTGATCTAAAACATTTGTAAATTATCACATGCTGTCCGACAACAGTGTCTAAACCTGAAATGCCACATCTTCCATCTCCGCCCCGAAGCGCTCCAGTTCTCCTGCACAAAGTAAAGCCTATAGCCTCTGCTGTTCCTCCCGTCTTGATCCGCTCCGACTTCCTCAGATCTCAAGGAGAGCATGTTATTGTTAAATTCAGGAGAAAAACATGCGGAAATGAAGGCTTAATTTAATATGACATATGAATAATCCCCATCATCATCCATCAACCATATGTTCAGTTTTCTGCCCAAATGTTTTTTTTTTTTTTGTTGTGGATTGGGATGGCGAAGATCATCCATGGTTTGTATGAACTATGTTTGATCTCTGCTTCCAAACTCAGCATGTCTTCATCCATGGCTGAGAACGGAGGTTTCTTTTGAAGTTGTCAGACGCGCTCTTGGGCGTTTTGACTGGATTTGATTAAACTTTTAAACCTCTTAGTATAAAATAAACATTTTGATCGAGATGAGAAATCTGCTTCCTGGTATGTTGAAGTACCAATAGTTTGCATCCAATTTTTAAAACAAACTGTTTTTGTGAATATATAAGCTCACAAATGAGCCTGGAATGGCTTTAGAATGGCTTTGTCTCCATTCAAACCCAGGTTTAAGGCCTTGCATGTCAGCCTAAAGCCCACTGCCCTGATTAAGCCAGAAAAAAGAAAGAAAAATAACAAACGGTCAGTTCAGGTGTTTTATAAAATTTGTGAGTCAGGAAATTGTCTATATACCAAACTGAACGACTGTTGTTCTCTACTTCAAAAAACACTTTAGATTTTAAAATGGAATATTTTTTTTTAGTTTTTTATTTAAAAATTAAATGTATAACATGGATGCATTTTATTTCAGTGTTGAATTCTGTTTAAAATAACGGTTGATGATTTCCTTTATTCGGAACCCAGTGATTTTTA
>NW_015150741.1:819315-824996 GCF_000732505.1 Cyprinodon variegatus
TATATATATATATATATATAAATTCATAAGAAAGTGTTAAATTAATTCTCTGTGATTTAATTAACGCTCCTTATGTTGCTGTGAACACCAGGAGGAAAGTTTCCATGGAAACATTACAGCATCATGTCAAAATATGAATCATACTGCTAAAACTTCACATAAAAATGTTTCTTTAACCCAATGAAACCAACAACCTAGTGAAACAGCAGCTTAGGGAAACATATTGAGAACTTTGACAGAGGCCATCGCAAATCCTTCAGCTCTATGACCAGATCTCAAAACAACAAATGTAAGATGACTAGGATGCTTCTGAGGGTCAATACAGGATAGGCGCATCTTTTTTATCTGTGCGTGTCCTATGCTGCTCATTTTTACCCTGTTGCTTTGCATCACATTTCCCTCATTTAATCAAAAAATAACTCTCTGAGAATCACCTGTTACTGGTCTCACCCAGTTAGAAAGCACTGTGCAGTCTTTGTTGTGGCTGCGGTTTACCTTCCTTAAACTAGTCTCCATCATGTTTTTTTATGTAAGTCCTTAATCCGTTTAGTTTTAAGAGCATCATGGTGTAGCTCTTTTATAATGATTGCAGATCTGCTTTCTTCGCATTAAAGAAAAACGGCCAAATATATTTAATACGTGAAGCAATCTTTGACAGACTGAACGTCTTCAGCTGCCAAAGAAAATGCATCATCTGCTGTGATTTCTTGGTTACGGCAATGCTGTTGTTTTGCATTAACTATATATTCATTGCCTGTCCCAATAGGTGCGGTAAATCTACTGTTTATTTAAATAACTTTCAGACTGTTACGCCAACTGGCTCTGTGTGAAGACATCAAATCAAGGTGTGAATGGAGCTCAACACAACCTACCTTCAAAATATAAGAATTTATTATCAAAAATCATTCAACTTGTTAGAATGATTGCCTTTTTAAAACTTTAACTGTAATTTCTGACAGTTTTTGATTCAACAAATTTTTTAGCTTCTGATCAGCTTTTTTTTTAGCTTGTCATTACATCCATTCAACATATTGCATATGCAGTAATTATCCAGGGGAGTGCATTTTTAATAGAATTTTGTGTTTTCAAATACCTGCTGATTTAACTAACTGTTCTTTTAATAAAATTGATGATTAATGATTTTAATAAATTTAATGGAAGGACAGAATGCAAAGAGGAACCTGGCAGGTGGGAAAAAAAAGCCGTAAGGTGTGCAGGGTGATCCAAAATGGTAAACTCTAAAGGATCACAGGGAAGAAGCTAATGTGAATAAAAAGATGGTCTTAAAAACCTGACTAACTGATCTCTGAACAAGGAGCTGGCAGATAATTAGAAACTGGTTGCACTGTGAGAAAAGGGGGAAAAAATCAGATGATAAAATAAACATGGAATGGGGAGTGGAAAAAAGAATCTTAAAACTAGGGATTAAGCTGAACATGAAACTTAAGGAGAGAAAAATAAAAAAATAAAAAAAAATATGCACCAAGTCCCTTAAGATTATAACATTATCGTAGACTTTTTGGAGAAGATTTCCACTGAAACACATCAAAAAGCAAAAACTGAATTGCACAGGTTCAATTTAACACATCCAGAAATTGAATGTAATCTGTCACATAGAACAGCCATGATGTGTTATAAGCAGAAGTGGAGTTTAAAAAATGATGTGTAAAATTACTACTAAATATTAACAGTAATGGCCGTAATCAACATTTGGCGGGCTGTGGGCTTAGCCTGAGCAAAATAAATAAAACCAAAGAAGTGGCCTACCATGACTATGAAGCTGATTCAAGTGGCAAATGTATCCTCTGCATGTGTCCCTCACTATGTAGAGGCAGTGATAGGCACGGCAGTCCAGGGACTGACTGCAGTTCTACTAGAAGGTGCCTTGGTCAAGGTCAATGACCGGCGTACCTGACATGTAACAACCATACCATGCATATTGCTTTAGGTTATTAAACTATATTAATTAGGCTATGAATGCTTAAAAAAAATAATACACCATCCCCCCCTTTTTTTAACAACTAGACTGCCGGTAAAAAGCCTCCTCAGTCAGAAGAGTAAGCGAACATCCATAGAGCCAGATGATTACTCAAAGACACATTGGACAGTGTTATCAGCACTTAAGGGGAACAGAGGTCACATGTGAGTTTACATTTTGCTTAGTCGTGACATTTAGGTGTTTCACATTTTTTCACAGATTTTGAGCAAATTGGCCAATTCTAATATGTACTACTCTGTAGACAAAGCTCTTAGGGCCCATAGTCTTGCTTTCACCTGGAATGCAGTCACTAATCTAGACTCGTATACATGTCTTTTACTATTCTTTCTACCATGTGTTAGTAGCAGAGGATATACCTGAAAGTGTCAGTCTTTTATGAACTTCAGTCGGCAGAAATTCCCGCTGTTGTCAGCGTTGTCAACAAAACATTTTATTAGTTTAGCTGAGAAAAATTATATTTGAATTTCAAACTCATAAATCATTAAAGAATAAAATGAGTGTGTTTCATTTCTCCCTTTATTTTATAATTATCAGGATCCAACCTTGGACAAACTGCTTTGTCCTTTTCAATGTCATATAAATATGCAACACACCCAGATTGTAGCAATATCTGTAATGTTTTCATTTCAACATTGTTTATTCATTATATTTCCTTCTTAGTTTCGGTTACTTTAATTGGCTTCACTTTGACGCACCTTTTGCTTGCAATACCTGTTCTGAATGTTCTTGGAGATAAATGTTTCCCTGATTGTGTTTCCTGCACTCTTTGTTTGTTGCTCAGAGGGAAATTCTGTTGTGGCCTCATTATAAAATCAGCTTAATCCTGGGTGTGGCAATTTCAACTTCATACCTCTGCCGGTTTGACTGAAGTCCAGCGCTGTTGTTTTTCACAAACACACCTGTTCTTACCTGCCAAACAATTGAAGGATTTTTTTTTTTCATCCTTTGAGTGGCTTCTATTGAAGCTACCCTTCCAAAGAAGTGGATGCTCTTGTCTAATAGAACATCAGATCACTGTCATTCAAAGGGACAAATGTTCATTTAGTGGTGATATTTGGATTGATGCACAAGGAAAATGTAAACAGAACATTAGAGGGGTAAAGAACCTGAATGGGTCAACATGTCCATCCCGCTGAATTGTGTTGACTGGATTTAAAAAATCTTTTTAGAATTCCTTTGTGTTCTAAGCTTAACATTCAGTTCCCGAGAGAATCGCTGAGAAGAATGAAGACAATGAATCACCTAGACTAAAGGTCACTTCCTAATTTAACTTATTATATAACTTGCTTTAATTGTCTAGAATGCATGTGCATCACCAGTATTTAAGACAAACAAAAGACGTCAATGTTAAAAGAGGGTTAAAGGACAGTCCAGATTCCTCTGTGATGTTTTTAACCAAAAGTATTTAACATATGTTAAATAGTTAATGAATTCCAAACAGAACACTGATGTGGCGTGGGTTGAATTTCTGTTTTAATGTCTATGTCAAGCAAGAGAATGTTAATAACAGGTTACAGACCAGTGACCTCCCTTCGAAGCTGTTGTTTCGACATTCTTGTCAAGAAAAACTTAATTACCTCTAAAGAACATGGCCGGTGTGATTTTTTTTTATTCTGATCCAGCTCTGTCACAACATGACAAATGAGAAAAGGCAAAAGAAAAACATGTCAGGTCAAATCATAAATAAATTTTGTTTGACAACTACCCTAAAGCGTTGTCCAGTTCCAGTTGACTTTGAGAACATCTTTAGTTCAACACCCTTTTTGATCACTCTCCGTTGTTTTTCTGCCAGTTTTATTTCTAGGCTCTGGTATGGTCATTTCAAGATGATCTTTGTTAAGATTAAGATGGATTTTCAGAATTACTGTGATGCTCAAATTCAATCCCTTAATCTTTCACCTTTCAAGCTAACTGAAATCAATGTATATGTAAGGAAAACTAATACAACAGCATTATGCTGCTACTGAAACACACAAAAATATTTAGTTTTTAAATAAGCTTTAAACTTCAAAGAGATCCCTCTTCTGATTTAAATTGATATCTACAGTTAGAAGTGACCCAGCTAGAATCCTAGCTAGAATCTGATAAAGAATGTGCGGAGAAATGTGAGAAATAGTTTTGCATCAAAGTATTGGTATCAATAATAAGATGGACGATAAGACACGTGGTGTTAAGTCATCTGCATAATTGTGATCTTGTGTTTCATGTTTTCTAAATATATTGACCAAGGGAAAGCATATAAAAATGGTCCAGGAGTTCCAAAAAAAATTAAAAAAACAATCCACTGGACCTTGTTTCAAAATGTCAGAATTAGTGTCCAAAACAAAGCATTTCTAAGCCAAAACAAGGCTTTGTTTTGAGCTACTCTATAAAGCTTGGATCTCAATGCTTATTCTGAAATTTTGAATTGAAAAAGCTTCCTGGATGGGAAGCGAAACATCTTCAAACTTGGAAATAAAAAGTCCAGTGGATTGTATTTCTTTTACTTTTTTGAATGGATGATCACCAGCATATGGTCCAAGATTTGATAACTCACTCTGAAAGCAACACCTTGTGGCTGATACAAGGAAAACAGGAAGACACAGGAGAAATGAGTAAATCGTTTCATGGTGCAGAACAGGTCAAACAGGTTTGAATACTTCACTTTAATTAATTGTTAAACAGGTGTGAGTGTGTGAACATTGTGACCTCCCTGAAACTAAAACAAAAGTTTATGGAATGTCCGGCATATGAAAATGAAAGGATAAAGGAAGCTTAGAGATGTAATACATAAAGTGAAAATTAGATATACATTTGAAGATATTTTAGAGTGAATAAAATACAAACTCAGGTCATTTTGATTACACATTCCAGTCCAGTTGGTGGTGGTAATGCACCTCAGAAGTTGGTCTACCAACAACCAAAAAACCCTATAAGAAGAAGAGCCCATAAGCTTTGGTCCGTGAGGCATTTTTTTCAACTAGAACGCACCTGCTGATGAAGCGAGGCAGTCTGGGCAAGGAAGAGTTTCCTCATGAAGATTAACCATCTTTGCACCCAATGTTACATGTTGCAAAGTTACATTGGAAAAATAATTTTTGTGGGGTGGATCTTCGGCTTTTGTGGGGTGTGTCCTATCGCTGTGCATTCATTCTACACCAGCATGAGGCTGTGGATATGAGAAAAATCTTCATTCAGGGGTGGACAGCCCCTGTGAAAGAAATATGAGATTCAGAACCATGGAAATGGAGGTAATGTGATAATTATATAAACAATTATAATATACATTAATATTTGTAGTGCACCTCTATCTCAAAATGCTACAAACAAAAGTAAAAGAAAACAAAACAACCTTGCTTTAGTCTATCAGTTTACTGCAAGGTTAGGCACAACCAACAGATTCCTGATCCTTGAGGAAAGAGAGGAAGAACTGGCATCATACTTTCTCTCTAATTAGTTCAACAATACATTCTGATATTACAAAAAAAACTCTCTCTAATTGTTCTCCTTGGGTGAGAAAATAGGTTTAATCCTTAACAGGAAATTAATAATTAATTTAAAACATAAATAGAATGTGAAAACTGATATATTTTATCCATCCTTATCACTTTTCGTCATGTACAATACCTGGAGTTTTACTTTGCTTATACTATTATGTTTAAAATTATATTATGAAGATAGTGTTAATTGGGTTGTAGTTCCT
>NW_015150741.1:825979-835747 GCF_000732505.1 Cyprinodon variegatus
ATTACATGTGTGTGACAACATTTATAAACATCATTGAAATCATACAGCGTTAGGGACCAGTTACTAGGGAAACAAGATGTTGCTGTAGATTCCCAGGTCCACACTGAATGGGTAAAAACTGGCACTGGGAGAATACACATGCTATCTTGGTTATGTATGTAATACAAAGGGGTTAAAACTTCAGTTTTCTTAAAACTTTAGCATACCTTCTAGCTTTGTCCTCTGTGGCCACTAGGGAAACATTGAAAATGTAGCTATTAAATTAGAAAACAAAAACTAAAATAAAATTCAAAATGGATCACATATACACCGACTATTATACATAGTAAATTCCACATTAATCAGATTACTTAAATTGTCAAAACTATATAAAGTTTTTTCAATTGTCTTGTGTCTGGTTCTTGTTATCTGAAAAACCTTTTTAAGTCTAATACTATCAAGAAATTGAGATTGGTGTTTCTCATTCAAGCCAGCATTTATTCATTTCCTTGCAAGGGAGAGAAGAGTTATATGTGTATATATTTATATCTTTATTATCTTGTGTGGTTTTTGTGTGTAAAAACTGTTTATGGAGCGTGTAACACAAGTAATTTCCCTCTGGGATTATTAAAGTATTTCTGATTCTGAGAACGGAGATGCAGTCCCACCATTGATCCCTACAGTAATTCCCTATAAAGGTTTCCATTTTTTCTTCCCTTAAAAGCACTATAAAAATAGATATGCATTAATATTTTAATTATCACATAGAAAAAAGTAAGGCTGAAATGCGGCCTTTAAACTTAGGCTAATTATCCTTATTTGCTTTTATTCTCCTTTTTTTCTATTTTATTATCTAATTCATGTAAAGCACTTTGAATTGTGCTGAATTGTGCTATACCAATAAACTCGCCTTGCCTTGCCTTACAACATCCTTCAGCATGACGGTTTGACAACGGACTTTCCAGGAGTGGGCGGATGCTTTAGTCCAGGACTGGGAGGAGATCCCTATGGAGACTATCCAGCACCATCAGGAGCATGCCCAACCATTGCAGGGATACTGAGCCTAAATTTGACCTGTTTTAAGGATATTAAATTAAAGTTGTGGTGTTCTTTTTGTGTGTGTGTGTTTTTTTTTTTTTTACTTAACCTTTGTGACTGACTCCAAATCCCCTCATTGGTTAAAAATTTGATTTCTATTGATGATTTTTGTTAGATTTTTTTTGTCAGCACATTCAATCTTTGCGGGGGCAAAAGGAGATATGTATGCTTTTGCACACGTTTAATAGGCATTCCCTCTCAGGAGGGGGTACAGGGTTCTGCATGTGCATTTTGTGTTTTTAAAGTGGAGAGGGCGGGTCTTTTCAAAAACTGGGAAAAATCCTCCACTATACTTTTAAAAGTGAACTATTTATTCTACTCAGACGAGCTTGTATGTTGTCTACTGCTGTGTCGGTCTTAATTAAGCTAATGTAGTCCAATCTCATCCGCTAACTGGGCTTTTTTTTTTTACTATTTTTAAAGGCCGCAGATGTCAGTATTTGCTGTAAATCCTCCTCCGTCATATAAAATATCAAATTGTGAATTAATCTAAGCTTGTATGAAAATGAAAAGTTTTCTGAGCAAGGCTTTCAAGTATTTTCCATTATATAAACCTGCTGAAAATGTTTTTTTTTTTTTTTTTTTTATTAGATTGGATTGTGCACCCACTAAAAGCCCTACATTTACTTTGTTATAAATGCATGCAATTGGAACCTTATGGCAACAACCATAATGGTCTGTTTGCAAAATCAAAACATCAATTTCCAGAACTATATTGGCAAAACAGGACAAAAATTAATAAATGAATAAACAAACGAAAAAAGATTTAAATGTTATTGTTGTTGAATTAAATTAAAAAACATTTTTGAATTAAAAACATAACTCTTTGGTTGACTGGTTATTCTAATTTGCCTTCAGGTGTGTTGGTATTATTGTCTCTGTGTCCAGGGTCCTGTCCAGGGTCTTGCCTACCTTATGCCCAAAAGACTGCTTGAGAAAGGCTCCAGATCTAATGACCCTTATGGACAAGCGGTAAATGACTGATGGGTGAAAGTCTGATTTAGATAAATATCCAAATAAGATTGATACAAGTCTTTTTCGCTGAAGTTAATTTGACATAAAATCTGTTGTCTATAATATAAATGATGGCTTGTTGTTAGTGAAGAAATTAAAGTGAACTAATTTGTTTGTCATATTTATTTTAGATTAAATGAAAAGCTGTATAAAGAGAGTAAAATGAATGATGAGGAAATTGTTTACTTTGCTGCCATCTATTGGTGGTGTTACGATTACTGCAATAAAACCTTTTTTTGTCTAGGAGAGGACTTTAAGACTTTTACAAGAAGATCTCACAATTAAAGATAGTAAATTAGAATAACATAAATTAAAAAAATTAAACTGTAGTGTAAGGATGTTTTTTTTCTAGAAATATCATAGTCAGTGAATTCCCCATCTCCTTTTTGCTCGCTTGTGAAATGAGTTGCATTATCTCATGTTGTCTCCCCCTCCCCCTGTCCTTACTTTCATAATTTTCCTTTTCCTTTTATGTGTCCTTGATGATCATAATGATGACTTTTTTTTACTTTGTTTTATTTCAGACAGAAATTTCACCCAAAAAAGGTAATGATAATACTTTCATGTTTCTAAGTGTAAACACAGTACCTTACTATCAAATTTACAAACTCAAACACATTTTAATGCACAACTTATTCGATGGCTGTATGTCTGAAAAGGATTATTATGAAGTTTAATTTATGTAATCAAACCCCTTTTCCATTCATTATTTCATAGCATAAATATTCTTCCTGTTTCCAGTATCCTTTCCAAAAGTAGAAAAGAAAAAAAAACATTAATAATAATAACAATTTCCTGAACAAGATGAAAATAATATATACACCCATATATATAAATAGGCATCTACCTGCGTATATACATAAATAATATACATCTATTTACAACCACACACATATTTACACACATACAGAAACCTGCAGCCAATTTCCTGTAATTACCAGTCAAATTCATCTCCCCTGTTCATCCTTAAACTTTAGAATAGTAACCATTTTAAGTCTTTTCTTAAAATACCTCATGCGTGGACTTTTGCTTCTTTAGTGAGTTTATACCAGATCTTCACTCCAATGATAGAAATGCCCATTCTTTTTATTTTTGTTCAAACATTCAAAGTTCTGAAGTAGAGGTTTTCTCTATAGTCATATCCCCTCACTCTATGAGTAAATCATTTTTTTATATTTTCTCGTAATAGTTTGTTTCCAAATTTATACATAAACTGTGCAGTTTGAAACCCTACCAAATCTGAAAGTTTCAGGAAATAAGAATCTATAAATAAATTGTTGATATGGCCGTACATATTGACCTTGTGAATTATTTGAATGGCTCTTTTTTTGCAATGTGCATAATGGTTGAAGTGAAGTTTTGTAAGTGATGTCCCAAACTTCCACACAGTAACATAGATATGGCAAAATAAGTGAATAGTAAAGAATATGAAGGGCAGGGGAGTTTAGAGATTTTCTAGCAGTAAAGAGAACTGCAATGCTTCTAGCTATTTTAGATTGAACATGTTTAATATGAGGTTTCCAACAGACCTTATAATGAATCAATACTCTCAAAAGCAGAATTTCAGTCACTCTACAGGCAAATTATCAATTATTATTTGTAAATCGCTACGCCTTTTACAATTCCCAAATAACATCATTGACAGAAAGACAGACAGTTATATATAACCAGTGTATCTTTCACCAAATAAAATAGTTGCAGGGGTGAGTCCCTCTAGTATTTCTTTCCTCTGTGTGGTTGCATGGTTTGCACAGCATATGCAACAACTATGACTTTAATATATGGAAGTCAGTTTATCTTTTAAAAATTAAAAAATTGTCACTGTCTCCATGGCAGTGTGAGTGTAATGTATGATGTTAAAGTTTCAAGGCTTTTTTTTTTACTGTAAATATTTTAATTTTCAGTTTTATACATGATTTTATTCTGTTAGGTAGTTCTCTGCAGAAGTCAGAAACGATCTTAACATTTTCACTTTCAATTCTCACCCACTGTCTAAGAGGTTACGGATTTGGGGGTACTGGCTGTTTCTATGGATCAAGAATTTAGTTTGGTAACAATTAGATAAACTATTTTTGGAGAGTAATGAGCTTTTGCAGATGAATCATGGTTTTGTGCTGAAAAATCCAGTCTTTTTTGAAAAACTGGGTTTAGAACATCTGGTCTGTTTAAAGAAAAGTGGCAAAGCAATTGGAAAAAATCTTTACAATCTTGGTGGCACTGACTGTATATATTGGGAGGATTTGCACCAGCTTAGAGCTGCTATATGTTGGTTTATCTAAAATGAAATTGGTTGCTCTTTAACCATGCAAATCGTGCAACCTCCTTTTCCATGAGTACTGAAGGATGGTTGGACTCTGTTATGTAGCTACATACTGCCACCAGTTGCTTTCTGGTTGGTTTGCGGTACTGCCAGAAGATGCTGTTGCATATGTTTATATCTGCTCATCGTGTCTGCTGTTGGAATTTTATCTAGGCTCAAAAAGGACGATCAAACTACAATCCAGACATACACACTCTGTATATAGCCTTATTTTATCATAAGCATATTGTTTTTGGTCTCTTTTTATAGGTATATATAGTTACTATACCTTTTTAAATGGCTTCAGTATTCAGTTTAAATGAGTGTTTGCTATAGGGTTGCTGTCAGTTCAGGTTTTGGAAAGAGTTTCAATAGTTTGGAGATAGAAAGTTTGGGAAAACTTAAGTGAGAAGATGGAAGACCGTTTTGCAGATTAAGGAGAGTGAATAAAGATGGGCACAGCTAGAAGGAGGAAAACATTTTGACTTGATTTCTACCAATTACAGAGTTTTTTCTACTGAATCTTAAAAAGCATAACAGCTGCGGAAACTGTGTTTTTAAACAAACTTAGCTCCTTAGCTGAACATAATAAATTAGAATCTTCGCTGTCTGAGGACCTCAAATCAGCACTATTAAAATATGGAACCCCTGTTGCAGAGACTCTGTTAAGAAGGAAAAGACTTGTTCAGACCATCTTCCTTCCTGTTCTGGACTATGGAGACATCATATATATGAACGCTGCCTCCTCAGCTCTCCACTCCCTGGACATAGTTTATCACAGTGCTTTACGTTTCATCACCAACTCTGCCTTCAGGACTCAAACGTATGCTCTGCCTTCATGGCCCTCCCTAAGCCTCAGAAGACAACATCATTGGCTGACTTTCATTTACAAGGCCATCCTGGGTAAACTCCCTCCATACCTGTGTCACCTAGTGTCTGTAGCTAACAGTGGTTACAACTCACGCTCTTCAAGTAGTGTTCTTTACACTATTTCCCGGATCAACACAGATCTTGGCAAAACATCATTTTTCTATGCAGCACCATGGTCGTGGCACAATATTCAAAACTCCCTGCAATTATGGACTCTTATTCCGCTACAGCATTTTAAATCACTATTTAAAACCGCTTGCACAGAGAATTGTAACTGTTATTCTAGAGTCTAGTTTATGATTGATTTTATTATGTTGTCCTGTGTTTTTATATGTCTTACTGTACTGTTGCTTCTTGGCCAGGTCTCCCTTGAAAAAGAGATTTTATCTCAAGGGACTTTCTGGTAAAACAAAGCTTAAATAAATAAAATAAAAAAGAATAATCAATGTTATTCATGAAAAGGCTTGTTAAATCCTACACAAGCTAGGTTGTTAAATATAAGAGATGTGTATACTTATCCATTAACTATTGATAGTTTCTGTTATGATTCTAGCCTGATAGATCACAGTTGTTTACATTCTGCTCTGCTCCTTACAGCCAAGCTGAATGTTCATGCTTTCCACCTGTGCTAAGTACTGCCACAAGTCAGCGCTATTTAGCTGAAGTCATCTCCTGGCTTTATAAGCCTCTAATAAAAATAATTCAGTGAGTGCCAGATTTTTGAAAGCCACCAATTAAGTAGATATCCAGTGTGCATTGCCTTACCTTACCTTGCCTGCCCTGCCTTTCCTATCTGATCCTATCTTGTTCTGTTTCCTGATTTCACCATCTCACCTTGCCTTTACTGGGTTCTCTCACCTGCTCTCTGATAATCTGAACAACGTCCCTGTGTCTGAGTACTGACTCCCTGCCTTAAACCTAAGTCCTTTGGATTTTTTCGCCTGAATCTGCCTACATTGTTCAGACCCTGTTTTCCATTCTTTCACCACCCATTCAAGCATCATCTCCAGATCTGTTTGCTAAACTGTCGAATCTGTTTTATGAATCAGCCTAGCCCCAAACTTTGTAGAGTCACCTTCTAAGATTTGTCAGGAGCTGTCGCTGTGAAGAGAGCAAGTCCCTTGCCTCCTATTCATGTCATCACCTTGCCATAACCCCCCACCCTATGGTTCCTGAGCAAAGGATTCAGGATGCCACTAGAATCCTGAGAAGATTAGTGGCTCTTTCTAAGAGTTTTCTTAAAATCATTATACTCCTCCCAGCAACTAACCTGTCTCTCACTCACCAGTGGTTCCTGTGACTGTTGGCATGGGGTTATCAAGAGGACTTTCTAAAATATCTTTTAAATTTTCACATTTCTGTCTTGTTGAATTAGTCTGTCCAGTCATCACAGTTTTAGCTATCCATCTTATGATGCTATAAGATGTAAGATCTAATGTTTTATTTGATCTCCCTTAAGCCCCTATCACATCTTGAGGATTTAGCCAGCATATGCCTGACGCCTGGAAACTCTGGCAAAAATTCTGGCATACGTTGGATAAGTTATGGGTCAGATTTGTATAAGTTATGAGCATGCTGAAGCACACTAAAATACGCTGGCACATGTCAACATACGACGTCTACCAGCATGCTCAAACTTTCTTGACATATTCCATTGTATGCTCATACGTGGGTCATATGTTACAGGTAACTTATCTGATCATTGACATACGTTAAGTGTAAGTTACTCATAAGTTGTGGTGTTTAGCTTATCCAAAACCTATGAGTAACTTATCCCCAATGCATATGTGTTCCAGATGACCACTGAACGTGTTGTACAGTAATAATGTACAGTTACTATTTAATGGTGTATTGGCAGCGTTTTGGTATAAAAGTTGGTTCACAGGGGGAAAACATCAGTACTCCTCTAGACTTCATCCCCATCATAGGGTGAGCAAGAAGGTGATGGATCCAGCAAGGTTGATACCGCAGTCAAATAAATCTTTTGTGCAGGCCGGGCGCCTCAGGGTTCATTCCTACCCCCCTCAGGACACTGGCTTGGGCATCACGCTGCAGTGCATTATGCATAAGTTAGGCTGTCAGTGGACATAAGCTCTGGATTCCTTATGAATACTGCATGTATACACCCAAAATTGAAAAAATACACAGAAAGTTCAGCATTTGCCAGCGTTTTGGAAGATTCTGGGATGTCAGGAATATGCTGGTTAAATCATGAAGGTGTGACGTGGGCTTTAGGAGTAAAAGTATTTAAAGGAGAAATCCTGTTTTGGCAAGATAAATCGTCTTCACTGCAAGTCACAACGTCAGGGAAAAAGATTGGGGAATTGCACGCGGACCTAAATAGATCTAATAGCTTATATAGACAATAAATAGCACATTGGGCCAGGCTTGATAAAGGGAACACATTTCTTTAATCTTGGCTGAAAAAAATTGCAAGACACTTAAAGTAGGCCTGCAGTTAGATTAAATTTGTTAAAGTTTAATGCCTGTTTAGGAGTTTTAGTTTTTATTTTGTTTTTGTGCTAAAAATAGGTGATGTTTACAGTGTGATTTAAACAGTGATTTAATCCAGGCAAAATCACTGGATGAAAGCTCAGAGGTGTATGTGCCTTCAAGGGGCAATAGCCTTTATAATACAGAGTAGACTCACCCAGATTGTGTTCAGATACAGGTAAATACATGCATTCCCATAAGCAAATGGAAGGCTAAACTTTTGAAGGCAGGGGTACATTGTCCATGGAAGGATTCCGAAACTGCTGGCCTGTAACGGCTAATCACCTCGATGGTAAGAGTGTGCTTTTTATTTTCTTTTTTTCCTCCTCCCCCATAAAATGATCTCTGAGGAGTGTTTTTTTTTTTTTTTTTTTTTTTTTTTTTTTTTACATTTTCTCAATTTATTTATAGATGAGGTTTTTATTCTGTTCCATGGAGCTGGTGTAAATTATTAGCATATTCTAGTAGTGTCAAAATAAGGAACTGAATAAAACCAAAACCTGTTGAAAACTCCAATTTCTAAAAAAAATAAAAATAAAAATAAAAATCCCCTGCTGTATGCTAAAGCCTATGCTGTTTCACTAAAGTCACAGAAAAAACATACACAGCCTGACATAATGTACTTTTTTTTGGAGCTCAAAGTTCAATAAGACCTTATCACACCACCAGTAGATTCTTATATCAGGAGAAGATTGGTATTCAACTTAGCTGCACGTGCTAAGGGATCACTTCAGGATTTTTCACACCCTTTAACTGCAGCCAGCTGGGCACAGCAAGCTGCTGTGGAAAAAAGGGCAGCGTTTGAAGAAATAAAATGTACCAGTAGGTGGCGGTAAGAGAATACATTTTTGGTTTTACAAATGAATGAGATGCAGTCACACATACTTAAAAGTTTAACCCAAAACTACATGTGATTTATATAATATTCTATAGTATTTTATTAGTTATTTGTGGGGAATAGCTTTTAGTGTTGGACTTAAGAAAAAAAAAAGTAATTTCTAATTCAACAAATTTTTATTTATGTTTTGCGCTGCAAATACATAAGTATAATTTATGGTAAACTATAACTATATTTTGGGAAATATTCTATTCAGAAACATTCCTATTGAACAGTTTTATTTCTGGCTGAAACTTTCCACATTTTTTGTGGTTGATTATCTGATAAAAAAGACTGGAGCTTTTGGACAAAATGACAATAAGTTGTTAGCAATTTTGCATTGCAGGAAGTGGACTCTGGCTCCAACGGCAGGATCTCGGGCTTTCCTCTCAATGCTATATTAATTTGCTAATTTGTTATAGTGTTTCTGTTGGCTTGTGATAGATTTGCACCCTCACCTGTTATCCGAGGATCGTTTTGTACACAATTCTTCATTTTCTTTTGGTTTCCTCTCCCTTTTGTTTCTGAGAATTTATTTTTCTTATTTACATTTTTTTATTTACTTTTCTTAAAAACTGCATCAACATTGACTTTAAGTACATTTGAACAGGAGAGTTTAGATGTTTTGAGCTGAGAAAGTTCAAAACATCAAAAGCAGTTGTCGCTATCTAAAATGAATAAACATCACAACAACAAGGACCAAAAGTTGAAAAGAGGAAATAAAAAAAAATAAAAAAGTCCAATACTAACAGTAGGTATCTAGTCAAAAGGGGCACTAAATTAAAGATTGACCCAAAGAACAGCAGTACAATTAATTTAGATCTCACATCATTGTGTATTTAGACCAGAACATAATTACGCTATGAGACAAAAGGTAACACCCTCTATAAATGTTCTCTGGTTCACTTGCTAAACCAGTAGTGATGATGATGTATATTGCAGGTAAAGATCTAGTCCTAAAAAAGCCTCTACCCTGCCAAATGTTGGCTGCATCCCTGCTTCAACACCCCAAATATAATGTCTGAAGTCTCTTATCAACAGGTCAAATGTACAGGCCTGCTAACAAGCATTCATTTAGAATGCATACATTGAAGAAAGTAAAGCAGAGGTCTTAAATGTTTTCCAGGCCAAGGACCCC
>NW_015150741.1:837212-857711 GCF_000732505.1 Cyprinodon variegatus
TTAGTGTCGCTGAATGTGTGCATTGATGACTGAAAGACCTCTTCTGCCTCCATTTATCTGCTTACTACAGTGTGTTAAATTCATGTTAATGTATATTTATAGACATTTCAATTAGTCTAATTCTAATTAATCAAAACTTGCACGACCCCCATTCTGAACATTCGTGGACCCCCTAGGGGTCGCAGACCCCCTGTTGAAGACCTTCGCTCCAGAATATTAAATTTTTTAAAGTGCAGCCTTGATAAGGTAAACTGGCGATAAGATAAAAACATTGTGATGTAATGTAGACATATGACTGTATAGTTACAGTTACAGTATATATATATATGTATATATATATATATATATATATATATATATATATATATATATATATATATATATATAGACCACCAAAGTAAAGTATGCATTAAAATCTAAAGGATTGCAGCTCTGAGGACTACAGTTGCTCAGTTCTGATGTATATAATGATTTAAAAGAAGGTGAACCGTCAGTAATGACCACCGGAGGGCATCAGTGCAGACTTGAAACAATATTTCCATCTGTAAGTCCAAATAATGAGGAAGAGCAGCTCTAAAAGGTTTGACAGTATTACTAGTTAGAGGTTGAGTGGTTGCATTGTGAAATTACTGGGCATATGGGGTAGAGTCTTAACGTGGGCACTCCAATGAACCAGCTGGTTCAAACATAAGGCAACTCTTGCGTCTCTTTATCAATGGTAAATAGATCCTCAATTTTCAAGTTTTATATATGAGGATATAATAATATCAATCTGGATATTTTCAGGGATAACACAAAAGAGGTTCTATTTTACCCATTGTTTATTAGAAAACCCCCATGATTTAATATTCTTTATTTAAACCTCTCATTTAAGTTTATATTTTTAGCCATAGAAACACAGCAAATATTTTTGTTCTAGAATTTTTGATGTGTTTGCGTATATTGTCCTGTTAATGACCCACTATGGGTCATGCTTATCTTTCAAAAAACACAGCCTTATATTTGAGTCCAGAATATTTGGGTAAACCCAGAAGACCGTTGGTAACCCGATAACGACAAGGGACTCATGTCCCATGGCAGTAAAAAAGTCCCCAAATCATCTGTCCTCCACCACCATGCTTCACAGGTTGGTTACGAGGTGTTATGTTTGCTTATATGCTATTTGGCTTTCTCCAGATGTAGCTCTCTGTTTTTAGGCAAGGCAAGGCAAGGCAAATTTATTTGCATAGCACAATTAAGTGCAAAGACAATGCAAAGTGCTTTACATGATTAAAATACAGGAAGATAAAACAGAATCAAAGCAAGTAGGAAAAAAAAATAAAATAAAAAATGCAGAAACAAAAAAAGAATATTAAAAACAGTTGGATTAAAGAAAATATGTTTCAGTTGAACTGTTTAACTAGAACAGTCGAAGGCAATCCTAAACAAATGTGTTTTTAGTCTTGATTTAAAGGAACTCAGGCTTTCCACACTCTTACAGTTTTCTGGAAGTTTGTTCCAGATAAGTGGAGCATAGGAACTAAATGCTGCTTCTCCATGTTTAGTTCTGGTTCTAGGTATGCAGAGCAGGCTGGAGCCAGAAGACCTGAGTGGTCTGGAGGGTTGATACACTGATAGCAAGTCTGTGATGTATTTAAGTGCTAAGCCATTCAGAGATTTATAAACTAACAGAAGTATTTTTAAGTCTATTCTCTGAGATACAGGGAGCCAGTGTAAGGACTTTAGAACTGGGGTGATGTGCTAAATATATACTTTCAATTCATATCAGTTTATTTATATAGCACCAATTCATAACACATAGCCTGTGTAGTCGGAGATGCAGCTTTTTGGTTTGTAATTTCTCTGAACCTTGTAAGGAATGGTCATCAGGTACTTTCGCTGACATGTGCATTCCTTGGGAGATCTTAAATGTTTTCCAATCTTAAAAAATATATTTTGCATGGCAGAATTATGGGTTTCAAATACTATGGAGGGAATAATCTAACCCTTTACATAATGGGCAGCAGCTGAGTCTCTTCAAGGCCAATGTTATTGTCCCCCACATTTTGTTATACTTAAGGGAAATTAGGATATTCATTTGAATGTTTTTTACACATTTATAAATATAAGTAGCTCGATGAGCCCATTAACTTTTCCATGTAGGCAAATGGGTTCATCCCACCTGAACTGTGGATTTCAGCAGCTCCCTCAAAGTAACTGTTTGTCTCTTTGCTGTTTCTATATTTCAAACTGTCATTGCCTGGCTTCTCTGTTAAGGGAGATAATAATATTATTGTGTAGATTTGCTGTTTCTTTCCTTCTTTCTTCTTTTTCAGATGATGGACTGGCCATTATCATTTTGTCTGTTTGTATCTGGAAGTCCCACAGGATCTTCCTCTTTCATTCTCCACCACTTTGGGAGGCGGTTCCTGTATCAGCCACTGGGTTATGAAGTTCCATGTATTATTTTCCTGAATCCAATCAATTTTGGTTAATTATTTATCCTCTTCGGGTATTTCATTTTATTTTACAAATACTTCACAAGGAAAAAGTGAATTTAAATTGAAACTCTGTAAATTAACTGTTTAAAATGAGTAAACTTCTGAAATTGAATTGGAAAAGGTTTCATGGGATGAGGTTTTCTAATCATATATTGATTATAAATATTGAATATAAGATGGCTAACGAGACATTTATCAATATTTTTATGTCTTTATGTGATCATTGTTTTCCCTTTAAACAGAAGTAAAATAAAGAAATAGAATGTTTTTATGGCTTATATCAGCTATAACCATTTTCTATTACCAAATACAAGCTTTATAAAATCTCTTACCAGTCCTAATCATTTGATATTTAATTTTATAAAAGATATATAAATCAGAAAAATTTCACTCCTCCAAAGGTGTACCTTTTAAGTTATCAGATGGTATCAGAAACAATCCTTCTTGTAGCAAATGTTTTGAGGATGTTTTTTGTTCATATTTGCGCCTCGTTAGCTAGAAAGTTTGTATTGTAAGAACAAATCCATTTCAATAAATCATAACCATGAGTAATCGTGTTTAGGTGAGTTTGACCCTCCAACTTCAAAGTACTTCAAATACTTCTGAAAATGAAGGTTGTTGCTTCAGACCATAATGATATACAAGCCAGTAAGGAGAAGTAGCCTCCTCTATTACTGAGTCCCTTAAATTTGCACTCTCTCTGTCTCTTAAAACAGGTATTTTGTCAAGGGAATCAAAAGTATGTCCACTACCACTTTTGTTCAAATCTGGAGATGCCAGTTTAATAACTATCAGCCAGTTACATGTGGCTTTTTATTGTGGGCAGTCTAAGGCACACCTACCTGTGCACTAATAATGGTGTCTAATCAGCATCTTGATATGGCACACCTGTAAGGTGTGATGCATTATCTTGGCAAAGGAGAAGTGCTTACTTTCACATATTTAGATTGGTTTGTGAACAATATCTGAGGGAAATTGTTATTTTTTTGCATGTGGAAAAAGTTTTAGATCTTTGAGTTCATCTCATAAAAATTGGAGCAAAACCAAAAGTGTTGTGTTTATATTTTTGTTGAGCATATGAACATGTATTTGTTGGTTTTCCTGCAGTTTTTCATAGGTTCTTTACAAATTCTTCTGATATACACACTTATGGGAGTGGCTTGTGCTCTGAGAAGGTTGCAAGTACCCGGTTCGATCCCCAGAGCCCGCACTCTGGGTCCCTGGGAAAATCCCTTAACCACACACCTCTCCCAACGCACCACACAATGGCAGCTCACTGCTCTCCAAGCGGATAAATAAGGGGTTGAATAAAAGGATTTACATTATTCAACAAGATAGTCTAGGGACTTTATTCAGTATTATGTAGAACATAAGTTAAGCAAAGAACACTTAAATATAGAGGGTCTTCTATTGGCAGAACACTACCAGAATCCAAAACTATAATTCATTATTTGACAAACAGCTAAAAGTTATGCTGATTACAAATAGTACATGATGTGTATATTTGATATACTGACTTATAGGTGGGGTAATTTTGGTCTTCTTAAACTTTGCTGCAAAATTGTTTTTAACTCTATATTACTAGTGTTATTATCTTTGTTTGTACAAATAAATATAAAGCTAAAATCTAAAAGAATCCAGTATCTTACAACCTGCTGTGAGGTGCTGGATTGTTTCTAAAGCTTCTTTATACCTGGGATCTTGTCTGGTATGGTAGATCTAAGCCTCTATTTCTCTTCTGCTTAAGGCCTGCTCCTGTGCTAGCATGATCGGTGCTTCTGTGTTGTCTCTCAGTCCGGCCTTCTCTAGCCATTGGAAGGATTTGTTCATATCAGCTTCTTCAGGTATACATCCCATGCAGTTCCCTCTCTTCCATCTTTCATTGTCTGAGACATTCACAGAGTGCTTCATCCCTTGGAGCTTCCTGAAGTATTCTTGGAGCTTGGATGTTCCATCTTCAATGGTGGCTCTGATGCTCGTAAGGCCTCCTTCAGCCTCCTTCTGAGTGTATAGTACTGGATGGTGAGTAGCTTTAGTTTTTTTTTAAATCAATTGTGATTATTGATAAGCAGCAGCAGACAGCCCTCATAGTTGATGTGGCCATCCCAAATGATGGAAACATCAGAAAAAAAGAACATGAGTATTGGAAAAAAAAAATCAAGAACTCAGGGAAAAACTAGAAAGAGCCTGGACGGCTCTTTCCAAACCATTTCATTTTTTAAAGTGCACCTTATCAAGGCTGCACTTTAAAAAATGAAATAGTTTGTAGCAGAGGTCTTCAACCGGAGGTCCTCGACCCCTAGAGGGTCCACGGTACCATGCAGCATGGGGGTTGCGAAAGTTATGATTGATTATAATTTTTTTAATATTCCCTCCTGCAGTTTTTTCCACTAATTGAAATATCTTTAAATACACATTAAATTGAATTTAACACACTGTAGTAAACAGATAAATGGAGGCAGAAGATGTCTTTCAGTCATCAATACAAACATTCAGTGACACACAGGAGCTCTTTCAAGCTGGGCACCATCTCCATTTATTCCCAACACCTGTCCCATCAACTAGGAATCAGAATCAGAAATACTTTAATAAATATCCATCAGTTTGGGGGTCCTTTGCCTGGAAAACGTTGAAGAACCCTGCTCTAGAGAGCTGTTGGTAATGAAATTTCTTTTTGTGTATATATATATATATATATATATATATATATATATATATATATATATATGCTTTATTTTCTAAAGTTCCTTGACTGACAGATTTGTACTGGTGAGTCACAAAAATTCCCCCAAAATAAACATGCTCTGTGGCCATACTGTAAAAATGCTTTGAATAAGAATCCGTCAGTTTCCTTTAAGCATGTTGCTGCATGTATGAAAATTTGAGAGAATTATAATTTAAATGTATTTAGTTGAGTTTATTCAAATCCCCTTCCTGTCTCTCTATTTTTTCTTTGCAAACATATTTGAGGCTGAAAAATAATGAGGTAGAAAACTGAGAGGTATATGTGGAACTTTACTCCAAACCAGTATCAGTTCTGTTTTTTACTTTAATGATCTGAGCAGACACAGCAAAGAGTCTTAAAGTTGTTATCTATGAATGTATTTATTTTTTTCAATTAATGTCAATATAGGGGGGCTGGCTGTATAAACACGGTGTTTTGACATTTTCAAATATGTATACGAATTGTATGATAAAAGAGAATGTTGGGAAATTTTATTCGATCTTTATAGTTGTTGTTTTTTAACCCCGCCCTCGTATTCCGTTTCAATCGGAAATACGTCATGTCAGTTAAGTAAAATATGCCCCCCTTTAAATGTGAATTTCGTATAGAGTTGTTCTCTGTGGCAAACTTTGGCCACACCTAGATCCTGTGCCATTTCCACCCATTTTTTCTTTCTTTTTTTTTTTAAGGGAATAAAAGAAAAGCGCTTTTTTTTTTCTTCGCCTCCTCTGTGGTGCGCTTGTTTGCGTGTCGGCGTATCCCGGCGGTGTAACCGGAGAGAGGGGGCCTCACTGAGAGGGAATGCAGGACTGCAATGGAGCACAATGCAATACAGGTAACGCCGATATAATTTCTAAATATATGTCGTTTTTGTCCGTTTCTGAAGGCAGATTTTACCATCCATTGACGCGTGGATATTTTAATCGAATGCCAGAGCAAATTTAAGTCAATTTCCGCCTTTATTTAAGCCGATTTTAGCCGTGTCGTATTGATTGTTTTCCCATATCAGCTACCGAGAGTTGCTCTGACTGCAATTACAACTTTATTCAGCTAGCCTGAACTTTTTTTTTTTTTCACCCACCGCCGGAGGTTGCATATAAACGGTTGATATTTGTGAATTTTAGGCCCGAATAGACGGTTATATCTCCGGGGTTGTCCCTTGGAAGCTAGTCGTTAAATTTCAGTTTAATATCGCAGATATTTTCGCCATGTTAATGATTAATTTCTTTGTGTGTGAATGTCGTGTCGACATTAGTCTCCTGGCTACCAACCCCCACCCGCATTAGCTTGCAATAAAAATAAAAATTTCTACCCCCCTCCTTTTTTTTTTTTTTTTAAAAAATTTTTTGTTTTTTTTTTTTTAACCCTGCCTGAAAATATCAGGAAACTTTTTTTTTTTTTCAGCTCGGTCACATTTTTAGCTAACCGCCGCGTCGCCATTTTTATTTTTTATAAGAATTTATTCTCACCGACGCAATATTGCACATTGGTGATTTATATCTATCTATGTATATATATATATTTCAATATATAGATATATATATGTATAGCTATATATATCTATATATAGATGTATATAATTTTCGACATGGACTATTAGGTGGAGCAGCAGTTGTGTTGAAATAATAATAGGAAGCAGCATATTGATATTATTACCAGAAAATCCACTCCGACATTTTGTCTCCAGGAGTTTTTATGGATGAATGTTGATATTGTGTACATTTCTGTACTTGAAATAAGGTTGTCCTGCCTTAAAAAAAAACAGGAAATATGGAGAGGACACACATAGCAGTGGATATTTTAGGCAGTTACACCATAAAAACTAATAAATATCTGTATTTCAGGTTGATTTGTGTTTTTAAAATATTTAGATTTTGTTGATAGATATTGTTTTCCCCTTGTGTCAGGTTCTTTTCAATAACAGGATATAGCCAAGGTCAGTAGTGCTGACTGGGTTTTATTTGTTGGTTTATTTATTCACAGTGCAAAACAGGAGACATTTTTTTCTATTAATATTCATGTTTCATTCCCCCCTCCTTCCTCTTTCTGTCTTGTTCTGAAAACTGTTTAAAAAAAAAAACAAATCTGAGAAATATCACGAGAACTGACGCAGGCATGGTGCAGATTAAGGGTTTCCATCTTAAATTCCTGTGTGTGTGTGTTCACTGTTCAGATTATATTATGTGGCTTTTATTTTCCTGCCTGCCGCTAGGCTGGAGCAATGCTTCAGCTGGCCCTCCCCCAGTTCAAAAAAAAAAAAAAAAAAAAGACTAGGGCTCTGTTATCCATAATGCCACACTGCATAATAGTATGTTTATTACACAGCCTGCTTACTTTATGACAGCATTTATATTGCATTGTCACTGTAATTGTGTAAAATACATTCACACTCCAGGTTTAAGGAGTTAAACAGCATATAATGTGCTTTCTTTTAGCCTTTTTTCTTTGTTTCCCTTCTCTTAATTAGAGCTCAACCTTTAAAAAGTAAAAGAGCAACATGCCTGCCACTAATACGGGACAAGCACACGTTCTATAATACAGCTCATGCCTGAACGTGTTGTTCTTTTAAAGTATTAAGAAATTATTATAAAGGTTAAGTGCACAAAAAATAACTGGCAGCCATTTTATGTTTTTGTTGCAAAAATAGAAAAAATGTAAACTAATGCAAAATCTATACAGAAGGTATTTTTTTTGAAGGTCAGGAGAATCATTTTTTTCATTGTAATAAAACAAAAGCAAGTAGGCAATTAATTAATTAGTGTTGCCAAATTCTGTAATTTTGAGTAAATGTAAGCAAATGTTACCCAAAGGGTAATGGGATGAAAAATAAGAACATTAAGTAATTTGATGTAAATGGTATTTACGCAGTTTGTAATTCAGTTTCCGGAGGGGGAAAAAAAATTCCAAATTTTTTACATTTCCAATTCATATACTTTTTAAATCTTTTAAATAATAATGGCTTGGAAGGTCATTAATATAATCAAGTATGTGAGTGATCTGTTTTTTGTTGTTTTGATTAATATCAAAAGATATGCTTTTAGTAAATTAACATTTATAAATGAGCAAATGCTTGGAATTTTGAAAAAACAACAACAATAAATGTTTATTTTAATGTAATATTAATTGACAGAAACATGTAAAAAAAAATTATGAGGTTTATTCTTAAATGGAAAAAGTCATTATTTTGAGGGTTCTGTCCTAATTACTTTAATAGTAAGGAGGATTTGATTAGAAATATTTTCCACTGATTTATTAATCACATTTAATCCACTAATTTATTTATGTATTTATTTTTCTATAATCTTTTGTTGCTGTAAACACCAGAACTTCCCCATTGTGGGACAAAAAAGGGATTTTCTGTTCTATTCTATTTGTTTTAGCCCTACATAAAATAAGTTAAATCTACTTTTTTGCATAAAAGAATAAAACAGGGATGAACAAATACATTTAAATTAAATATGAATGTAAGTTAGTAATAACAAAATAATAGTAATTTTGTCACTGACTGACATGGTGAGTTTTTAGTTTGCTGTATTGCTGTGTTGAGCTTTATAAAATCTATATATTTTCCTCTTTTTAAGCAATTTTTAAACCTTTTAAATGAATTGAAATGGTTGAAAGAGTTGACACTTCAGTTTGGGTGATTTTGATGAACACTAGCAAAATTTATATTGGAAAAACAAATCATCTCCTTGCTAACAAAATACAATATTTAAAACAAACCTTTATTTTGAGTTATTTTTTAGTTCCAGATTATATACGTGTAAATGTCCTAAAACGATTAACTTGTAAATACTTCTGATTATCAAGACTGAACTTCTTTATTTTGTTTCAAAAAAATAATAATTTTTTTATTTCCTTTTCCAGTAAAGTCAGGGAACTTTAACTTTGTTGAGAACTTTCCTTACTAAGTTTTGTTTTGTTACACTATGCTTTTTTTGTGGAATTTCATTTGAGCCTTTTGTTTTGTTTTAATACAACTTAAATATTCACGTCTCCCCCTGTTCATCCAGGGCCCAATATTTGGACTAAAAACACAGTTGCATATTGAAATTTGTAACACTGATTTAGAAATATGCGACCCAGAAATCATTTCTGGGTTATTTATATTCATGTTTAGATACTTTACTTCAACCATTAAAATGCTATTGCATATTAATCCACCTAAAAGACAAATCCAGATGCTTCTTTGTTTGTATATCAGAAATTATTATTATTTTTTTCAGGAATCGTTGTCCTATTTTTATCATGTAATCCTAAGTGATATATATCTCATGATCAACCCCAACAGTTCCTGGAAATTAGTACCATGAAGTGCATGAGATACTTCTATCAGTGGTCAAAGGTGTGATCTGGACAGTTTCCTCTTGTTTGAAAGCTTTTAAGTTAGAATGGATCAGATTCCTCTTTAGTGACTCAAGTTGTTTTTATTGTGTTTAAATGTTTAGTTTTAGTTTGATTATAGTAAGCTTAAGGACACACTGGCTTGATCATAAAGGTAGAGATCTGATATTGGTATCGATAATGGGTCCGATATCAGGAAAGAACGAATATCGGAATATTTTGGCCTGCATCCAAAATCTGTTTTATAAGCATCGTGATATAAACACTTTGCCTCTGTTAAAGTTTATGTAACCTATTTGTTTATAAATGGGTCAGTTTTTTCATACCAGTTTTAGCTGACTATTGTTCTTTATTTGAGTGATATAGTTTGATAGAGCTTTTTCTAACATTCCATTGTATGATTCGTGTTGATATTGTGTCGGGTCAGTTTCATTTTGGTCAATGCTCAAAGCTGCAATATCGCTATTGTATTAGAAATCAAGACATCTCAGGTTAAAGAGAAAAGCTGTATTTGTAATTAGGGCAATATTTTTTCTGTGCCTATTTGATTATTCATTTTTATTACTTTTTTGATTTAACTGTCTTTTTTTCTGTCTAATAAGTTTCTCATCAGTGTGGTTCAACTCGTTGGATTAAAAAAAAATCTTAATCAGGTTTGTGGATGATTAAAAGTGAGTTTGCCAGGTTAACACAGCAAGATTTTAAGATTGTTAGATATTTTTTCTCAATCCAAGAGACCCCATACATGGCGATTTAAGGATATAAATTAAAGATGGATGGATAGAACAAGTTTTGTCCTACAGGGTGTGGTGTACAACTACATACAATCATGTTAACCACATAGAAAGTCAACCACAAGAAAACAGATTTAATTCAAAACAAATTCAGAGAGAAACCATAAAGAAGTGTAGACAGAATTAACAGAGGCTGAACTGAAATATATATATATATATATATATATATATATATATATATATATATATTAGGGGTGGAACGGTTCACAAAATCCACGGTTGTTACCCCGAAATCCCATAAAAATTAACAAAATTAATGAAAAAATCCAAAAAAATTAATGAATTGTAATTATTTTTAATGATCCGCGGAAACCCTGAATCATTCCCGCATGTTTTGCTGCTTTTTTTTCTGCTACATCTGGCTACGCTGCTTCGCTTCTTCTTCTTGTTTACTACTGGTGGTTGGCTTTGGTCGCAGTACCGTCACCCTCTGCTCTGGAGTGTACACGCTTCACTTATTAGAAAAAGGAGCAGCGCATGAACTGAATGCAACACACGCGAACCGAGACTGTCGAACTAAACGGTTCGGGTGGTTTTCATAAACCGTTCCATCCCTAATAAATAAATAAATAAATATATATATATATATATATATATATATATATCACTTTCTGATTGGCTACAAGTCACATTCAACAGGCTGCACGCTCGTCTGTGCTCAGTAACACCACACACACTGGGATATCGAGCCAAGACAATCCCAACTTGTTGGTTCTCTCCGGTTTGATTTTGGAACAGTTTGGGCTTCCTTCTGAGCAGACTAGATCAATGTAAACGCTCCTCACACAGCAGGGTTATCTCATAAGATTATCTTAAGAGCCATCACAATTATCAGAGTATCTCAGTAGGGGAAGATCAGGCAGAAATTGTCCTGATCATCTTACAATGTGAACCAGGCAAAACCTTTTTTCATCTCTATTATATCACATAATTTGCGGATGCAAAAATATTGATCTGCAAAATATACGAAATGTTATGATTGAAAGATTTCAGTTAAAACAAGTTTTTTAAATAAACATCAGCAACCCTAAAATGTAGACAAGTTCAGAGTAATTTTGACATTACTGTACTTAATTTGAGGTCTTTTGGTCTTTAAAATGGTAATGATAGACAGACAGACGGACTTTAGGTTACCTGTATGAAAACCAGGAAGATAAACAATATTTGTCTCTTAAATATAAAGAGAACCTCTCACTTGAGTTATGAAGTTGCCAAAAAATCAAATTTGGTCATGAAATGTGGAATCTATCCATCCCTTTTTTCACATTAATAAAGCCTCTCTTTAAAGTATATTTACACCTATAAGGATTAGAATATTACAAAAAAGTGCTATTTTTTATTTAAGTGAAACTCACAGAGATTTATTTTAAGTATAATATTTCAAGCTTTAATTTCTTGTTGTTTTGATTATTTATGCTCACATGTAAAGGAAAAAAAACTAAACCAGTCTCATGAAAATATCACATTAGACCAATAAAAAAAAAAAGCACAAATAGAAAAATGCTTATGATATATCACTCTAATTATATTATAGTGTTAGACAAGGATTCAGGATTAACATAGATCGCCCAGTAATTTGATTCAATAATGTTGCTACAACTTTTCTGATATTTCAGTATGTATTATAGTCTATGAATACAGAATTACTCACCTTTGTAATTTTATGTGCATTTTTTTAACAGATATTTTTAAAATATATTGGAGAAGTTTTATAAACATGGCAAAATAATTGTCAAAAGTTTGTACAGGATTCATTTGCTGGCATCTTTCTGGGGTTTTTGTTTATGTTTATATCATGTGTATCATGTCAGCCCAATTTAAGAAGTATATTGTGATATACTGTATGTTTTGGCCATGTCTTCCATAATGGCATTATATGATTATATAATACATGAGTTTTACTTTTTGAGATGACTGGCACAAATATTTTACATTTATAAAATATTCAACTTTTTTTAAATGTACCTTTTATTTCCTCTATGCCTTTTCCTGTCCATGGAGTATACCTTGCAATTATATCTGATTTAGACTCATGGTTCAAACACGGATACTATATGGTGTTTCTTCTCAGGGCTGTACCCTTAGCTTTTTTTTACCAGGAGCACTAGCACCCAAATGAAAAACATTAAGGGGCACAAAAAGATTTAGGGGCATTCTTAGTGCTGAAACAATTAATCAGATTAATAGTGATTAATCGATTATTGAAGTAATCGTCAACTCATTTAGTAATCGCTACCTGGAGTATAGAGACTCTAAAACATATATCTAGCTGACAACCCCCTTAGAGCAGTAATTATTACAAAATTTAGTATTTAAAATTAAAAAAAAAACAACTTTTTCATCTGTCAATATGCTCTATCCAGAACTCCTCAAATGTAAAAGTTGTAGTTTCACCTGGTTTAATTTCATAAAAAGTCTTCTTTAAGGAACCTTTCACTATCCGACTATTAATCAATTAATCGGAAATATAATCAACAGATTAATCGATTTGCAAGATAATCCTTAGTTGCAGCCCTGGGCACTATGGAGTTTCTTAAATAGCACATTTAAAAAAAATAAAATGAACCTAATTCATGTTGTGTGAGGCTGTCATTTTTAAATGTGGGTTTCTAGTAACAAGCTGAATTACCTGCCTGGTTCTGCCCTTAGCTATGACACTAGAGATTGACTGATACGGGCTTTTTAGGTCATAACCAATAATTTCGAAATCAGTCGAACCAACCCCATAGGCCAATTCTTGGATATTATGTTTCTTTTTCCATTTACATGATAAAAACAGATGTAACATGATAACAGATGTTACACAGGTCTCAAGTTTTATTAACACATCAAGCAATACTGAATAATAATAATAATAATAAAATAATTGTAAGAAAAAGAAATAAAATCTGTTGAGTGATATTAATAACATTAATTTTTGGAGCCAGTGACAGAAATCTGCAGTATTGAGATACAATTATTGTTCCCAACACATTAAAGTTGACACAAGATCTTCACAATTTAGCAAGGCAATAAAATAAATACTTAAAATAACATTTTCGCATAAATTACCTATAATTGTACGACTTAACTGTCAAATAGAGGGTATCTTGTTTTACCTTCATTCAAATGTTAACAAAAAGATTAGTCATAAGATTAGTCATAACCCGGTTAAAGGCAAGTTCTGGGTTTTGAGTAACACTGTGCCATCATACTAAATATTGAGATGGTCATAATAAAGGTGTTTACTTATCAGCTGTAAAATATTCCTATTATCATCTTTTCAGTTTCTCACCTTTGCTTCCTGCTTACTGACTTTTAGCATTTTGAGGAATGTAATTTTGTCCAGAGCGAACATCTGCTGGAGGGACATTCAGTCCAACTGGCAAAATATTACATTAGC
This sequence comes from Cyprinodon variegatus, assembly GCF_000732505.1. Classification (NCBI taxonomy): domain Eukaryota; kingdom Metazoa; phylum Chordata; class Actinopteri; order Cyprinodontiformes; family Cyprinodontidae; genus Cyprinodon; species Cyprinodon variegatus. Next base: position 850,938 of record NW_015150741.1, read on the forward strand.
ATGAAAATGCAAGTTCATAACTCTTGGAATATATTAATCAGCAGATATAGCTGTCCGAACAGTCGTTAGTAATATGATTTCTGCATATAATGATATTGTTACGAGGATATATTGGTAATGTTGTAGGTCTGAGCAGTGTTGATTTATGGATAGGTATGCATTGGTCTACATTTTGGGGCAGCCATAGCAAAAACTCAAATACCTGTTCAGAAGGGCTGCAGTTGGAGCTTGTTGTTGTGATGCGGTAATCTATTGATTATTTGGATGAATATTCAGTAATCAGATTATCCCAAATAAAGTATTTCTTATAATGCATTAACGTAGAATTTATTCTTTTGAATAGTTAATCATTTGAAGGTTGGATGTGCAGCGGAAAACAACAACAAAATTCTAAGATGGACATTTCCAAATCTCAGCCTCTTCTGGGTTATATCGGTACAGATAGAGCCAGGGTCCTTCTTAGTGAGGTCACTAACAGAAGGGTGCATGAAGAGTCACGTTCTTATTGCATTGTGGATTTCAAAAGTACATTTTCAATTTCAAGACCCATAAAGTAACTCAGTGTAACTTTGTTGTCAAGTTTTTTACCTAGCTTTGTGCTTTATAAATGTAATATTTATGTTTTTTGTACAGGTTTTGGCTTAAATTATCCAATAATTTAGTACCTTTGTCAGCAACTCGAACTTTTGTCTTTTTTTACATTGATGTTTACAGTTGATATGATCGCTGTAGTGTGCTTCAGACTAGCGCTGGGCGATATGACCTCAAATCAATATCACAATAAATTGGCAAGTTTTACTTAGAGGAGCCGGAGCATTTAATGTGCATTTATCTTTATCTATCATGCTACGTTCAGACGCAGCAGAAGCAGCAAAAATGAACGTGCTGCTTCATTTTTGATGCTAGTTCAAGTTTAGCTCTGAAGCATCTCTGCTGCTCTAGCTGCACAGTCGAAAAGTGGGTCTGATGCGCATTCTTCAAAGTTAACTAATATTTCTACTAATTGTTGGCACACCTTTGGACAAATTTTTAAACCAACAACTTGCACAGGCTGCTTCCTTGTGTGACATCATGGAAAAGTCTGAAAAACGTGCAAACCATAGAAGAAGTACAGTTTGGCACTGGTGATTGGTTGCTTTGCACTGGTATATTTTATCAAATAGATGGCATCATTAGGAACAAACATATGATTAGTTCTTGTCCAGCGGTCTGAGATGGTGGACCCAAGTTTAGAAGACAATTCAACCAAAAACCAAGGAAGTGTAGCCAAACATCTGAATTTGAAGAAAGTGGACTAACTTTAATATTCTTGCTTTTTGACAATAGAAAAAAATACTTTTATAAAGTGTAAAGATAATTTTATCATACAATGTTAGTCATTATTTCCTTTTTGATTATACCTTAATACCCTAAGTTACGGTTAAACCCTTACTTTGAACCACAAAGTAAGTTATTTAGTTATTGTGTGTTAATTTAATCATGTTAAAGGATGCTCATTTCCGAGACGATGTACAAAAAAGTTCAGAACTCTTTAAGGGTGTTTTATAAAACAGTTGAAAGCTCTATGTGAACCAACTGTTGGTTACATTACAGAACAATTTGGTTCAATCATGTTTTTAAAGTAGTGCAACATTACTTCATTGATAATTAAAATGAATAGAGGTGAGAAATTATTCTCAGTAAAAGGATTATTTTATTTCTATTTCATGTTTACATTTAATCACAATTCAAATTGGAGATATTATGAATTTAGATTTCCTAAATTAGTTAAGATTTTTTTATAGGCTGTCATAACTTCATGCTGTTAATGTCTCTGTGCTTGTTCTTTAGTTCTTGTTTAGTAATTCTTCTGGTCTGATATTTGTGTCTTACAGTCAGCATGTCTGTAATGAAGTCGTAAACTTTCCACAGAGGCTCTGTTTAATTTAGTCTGCTGTAGCTCTGTAATTTCACATCAGCTGAATATGGAGTCAATTTGACCTTTGCTAATATTTCCTCAGTTGGATTAGAGGAACGTCAGAGTTTGAATACAGAAAAGCGACTCTGAACTGCTCTTATTGTTATCATTTGTGCTTAATTCCATCTCAGTTTTCCCAAAGGTCCTTAAATTTATCTCCACGGTGACGTAATTTATTAATAGAGTAGAGCAGCTATTTCAAAATGAAACATTTCGGTGTAGGTTGATTTACACAGTGTCTGCTCTGCTGTGGCATTTTATTCTTATCTTTGCAAAACTGATCCTGGGCCTGCCACTGCTGGTCTGCAGCACTCTGAGGGCTGGTCTGGGCTGGGGGGAGGGTGGCCTGTGGTGGGTACAATAGGGGGAGGGCAAGCTGGGGAAGGAGGGGCAATGAAAATTTGAGAATATTCAGCCTTTAAACAGCAGAGAGGAGGTTAAGGCTGGCGTCACAGCAGCTGTAAGCAGAACAGGAACGACTGGTTGCTAGTGAGAAGCTGCAGTTTGGAAACACGCCTCTGCTGACTATTTCTGGGCTGGAAAGCAGAGAAAATAAATTATATGCATTTTGTTTTGTAAATCTTCTCCGGCGTCGACCACACCCTCAGCTCATACACTGGGTCTTTTATTTCATGTGGATAATAAGCTGGGGGGGAAGAGACCTCTGCCTGATTTATAGCTTTTCACTTAATATGGAAAAAAAAAAAACTCAGTTCAAAAGCCAAGCCCATGAGCTGCACACTGAATGTTAGAGCTGCTACAGAGATGTGCAAATCAAAGAAATTAGGATAATCATGTAAAATAAAAATATAAAAGATTTAAAGATTAAATAAACTTTTTTTAGTTCATGTAAAACTAGCAGTACCAAACAACTCATTTCATAATTATTTTAATTTCAACATATTTGTTTTATTTAGCACTCTGATAGAGGCATGCAGAAACGATTCCTGGACGAAAGGTACATTCACACCCAAAACAAATTTTGCTTGTTGGTTGCAGACGCTAAGGTTAAATTCCGTCCGTCCTGCTTCATCAAAAGATATTTCAACTCTTTAAAAATGTTATACTCCCAATGCAGCTTCGCTCTGATCGCCAAAATATGCACTGAAGCTGCACACTCTACATACCGGAAACATGGTAATCATTCCCTCCATTTGCATCATTCTCTTTCCGTATAAAGGCACCTTCAAGTTCTCTTTCAGATCTATCATTTTCATTTTGTAAGGTTTTGAAATTTTATGTCTAGGAAGCATCAAAACAAATTTTTTGTTTGATCTTTTTAATTAAATGAAGAGACTATTAAGTGTTGCAGTCGATTAATGGGAAGTACCAGATAATAGCCCCATTTTAGAATCAAGGCATGTTTCGCTTATTTATTTTAGTTAAGCAAAGTGCAAAACAGTTCTGCTTCTTTCTAAGCATTAAATAATATTCGGTATACCCTATAATGTGTTTTTTTTTTTTTTTTTTCAGAATTTCCCTTTTCCCCAAATATTTTTGTTAATTGCTCATATTCATTCTTACATTTTCATATTTTTTTTAATTGAAATTCAACCCTCTAGTTATTCTTTTCTCAGGATCATGACCTAATTAAATTCTGCTATTTGATAATGCTGTTCTTAAACAGCTACTAAACAGCATTTTTGTTTTATATTAAATAATTATAGTTTTACCCTTTTTATACATTATTTGTTGAAAACATGGACAGTGACTGTAGAAAACAAGTAGTCGGTTTAATGGTTTTTCTGGAGTCTAATTTGTGAAAACAAATTCTTTGTACAATATATGAGAATTGAATGGGGCATTTCTGCTTTTTGTTAGCTTGAATTATTAATGTAAAGAAATAAAGACTTGACACCTTGCTGTAGAAAAGCAATAATTATATTTACATTGCACAAAGTGGATTTAATTTGGTTAAATTACGAGCAATCATGCAGTAATCGAGTTTACATTTGTCATTTACAAAAATCAGTAAGATATTTGATATCATTTGCAGCCTGTAGATTCCAGCTTCAGGGCTGCTCTTTAGGTTTCCTGAGAAGCTGCTGTAATTCACATTTTGTGCTGTTTTTCAGCTGCAAACAGGAGATCAGAGTAGCTGGGGCTGCGTGATGGATTTCAGTTTAAGCCAACAGCAGCCTTTCTGAGGCTGCTGCAGTGTGGGGCTGTAAAAACTGAGCCCATCCTGTCAGCCATGTTCTATATAAAAAAGCACGTGTGCTCGTTTTTTCAGTTCATCATCCTGGTTATTTTTAAAAGATCTCAATCTATAGCAGGAAACAAAAGCTAAAAAAAACCAAAAACATATTCTTTTGTTTCCTTTTTTTCAATATAAAATGGAGAGTGTAAAGAAATGTAACGGTATGTTGCATGACAACATAAGTGCAATATTCTCTGTGCCTGCTTCCATGGTTACCTGGTTATCATTTGTTTTTTTATTTAAATAAAACATGATGGGAGAGGAGACTCTGATAGAAGTAAATGATTTGAATTATTAAATATCTAGATAAATTAGGCATAGCTTCTTATATTGTTTTTGGTTACAGATGCATGAAAAAGTCTGGTTATATTTTACTGAATTGCAGAGTACAATGAAAATTAATTATAGCCCTTGGGGATTTAGTGATTTGAAGCAATTTATAAATTTCACCAGCTTGTTTATTTTAACAGTGAAAGTATTAAGGTTGAAGCCTAGGATGTCAACAACATTTTGCGATTCAAGGCTGTGGTGAAATGTGAGTCCCCTCAGATTACATCATCACCATGAAGGGTTGTAACCTAGAGCCAAATATTAATCAATTTCTGTGCTGTGTGCTTTCTAGTACTCCTCACAGAACCTAAAATGACAGGGTTTTCTATTGAAGAGTTTTCACCACTGAAAAGGACAAACATAATGTGGCATTAAACTAAAAATCCTACAGCTTGAATACGTTTTTCTGTTTAAATTAGTCTTGCTGGTTGTAGTTCCTTTGTTTTTAATGTTTAAAGAAAACGAAAGGCTGTATTAGGAAAAAGAAGAAAAACCCTAAAACCTTTCTCAAGCATATTTAAATGTTTTCTATTTATTTATACTATAAATAATAGTTTTTTATTGAAATATCTTACATTGATGAAACAAGGTTAGGTTTCCAGGGTGATAACCTCTGCATCGCCTCTTCTTAGTATTTTGAAAATATAAAAAAAAGGTGAATGTCTCACAAAGCAGTAAGCTCAGGAAAAAAAAAACGTGGATCCAAAATGGTGTCTTATCGTCCTATAATCCTTTAGATTATTTATTTTTTCTAAAATTTTGTCTCAGAATTTATTCATAGGATCTAGTTTACTAAAAAAAAAAAACAGAGCTTTGTCAGTTCTCAGTTGTTTGTGTTTCATTTTCTTGTAGTAGTAATGCTTTCTGACGGAAAGAAGAGAAATTAAACGTGCAGGTTTATTCACCAGCAGCAGCGAGACAACAAGCTCTTAGATGTCTGTATATGCCTGAGGTGTACCTGTTTTATTGTTCCACATGGGGAAATTCATACAGTGCTCAGTTAATGCGTTTGAAATTCTTCAAATGAAACACTGATCATGCAAACTGAGCTGAAGATTTATTAAATAGGCTACTCAAAATAAACATAATCTATAAACGTTGTGCCTCTAATTTTAGAAAACGCCACAATAACTGAATTTCAGTTTTGTGATAGATGAAAGTCATGTGGGTTTAGTTGCTATTTACAGACACATTCAGGAATGATTTGATGCATATATACATGTGATAAGCGGGAAAATAAATTACAAGATTTATAATGATGTGATGTTTGTTTAGATGACTAATAGATGTTTGGCGATATCACAAAGTTGTTAATGATAAGATTTCTGTTTATTCAGTTTGCAAGTCTGTGATTGATATCCAACACCAGGGGCGCCACCAGGAATTCTTGGCCCCTTGATATTAAATTAACCACATTGGGCCCCTGGTCCTTGAGCAGCTGCCTTCCCTGCATCTCTACGATTCAAACAACTCATCAAAAGATTTGTGTAACAAAGGCTTCACACTGTCTTGCTTTCTCCACCTAAGTAGTGATGGCAACAATACTACTACTGGTAGCAGTTCTACATGCAGTATGTAAATCACCGTTATGCTAAGTAAAAAAGCAGAGAAAATGTGTCCTAAAGAACATAGTTTAAAGTCTAAATGTATTTTTATCTGCAAGAAATCAAAATGAACAATCTTGAAAGATGACAACAAACTTAGAAACAAAATAGACGTTAATTACTATCGAGCTTATAATGTGTTTAACTTTAAAGTGTTTGTGAAATAAAGTTGAAATTTTCTACTATTTTTTTTTTTGTTGAACAAAATGTTAATACAGATGATCAATAGGGGTGTGGGGAAAAATAGATTTGCCGATATATCGTGATTTTTCTGCTGCCCGATAAATATTGAGCTTTCAATTCCTAGTATTGATTAAAAAAAAAAGCTTTTATCACAAAATCTTTGCTATTCAGAGGAGTCTGGTGCAGCTTAGTGATTGAAGGAGAAAACTGTTGTCACGTATACAGGAAAATGACTGAGAGTTGGAACAGTTGTTTTGTTGTGGACAGCTCCTGAAGTTTTCATGGATTCAATACTGCTATGGCTTCAAGTTGGGTTGCAGCTTTTTTCTTTTACCCCCATAGGGATGGTGTTGGCTTATTTAAGTTTCCTGAGGATCCTGAGCTGCTTTCAAAGTGGATGAAGCATATCGGATGAGATTGGGAGAAATTGGTCTACCAGAGGCCTGGGAGTTTGAGGGTTCTGCGCAGTATCTTAGCTGTTCCTAGGACTGCGCTCTTCT
>NW_015150741.1:859163-896497 GCF_000732505.1 Cyprinodon variegatus
AATCTTAACATAGAACATGGTTTCTCAATAAGGTCACTGATTTTATTAGTTAAATATTGGTACAAATTAATGTAAAATAAATGACCCAAATAGAGCACAATAGTTATATTTTAATATTTTATATTTTAATATCGATTGATCACATCTTTATATAATTTCAACATCCATACCAATTGTATGTTCTGTAGAATGCAAATAATTTAAATAGAACTGACTGAAAATGCTTAATATTTCTAATATTATTTAGACACACCCACAGTGTGTTTATTACAAAAGGCTATTATATATTGTATGGTAAATGGCATGTACTTCTATAGCGCCTTTATTCAGGTTAGGAGACTTGACCAAAGCGCTTTACACTACATTCATTCACCCATACACACACACACTCACACACTGATGGTGGCAAGCTACATTGTAGCCACAGCTGCCCTGGGGCTCACTGACAGAAGTGGGGCTGCCATACACTGGCGCCACCATCAGTAGACAATGCAGGTGAAGTGTCTTGCCCAACGACACAACGACACTGAAAGTCGGAGTCGGGGCTTGAACCGTCAACCCTTCGATTTCAGGGCAAACTCCTACATCCAACGCCACTGTCGGACTATTGTATCAGGCCTTGTTTTATTTCCACTAATTGACTTAGCTTTGGTTTTAAAATGCTTAACCTGTCTATATTCACAGGCCTATACTTTCCCTTTTCAGCAGCATTAAATCATTGGTTATACATACTTTTTTTGAACTACAATAATTTTTAATGTCAGAGTAAAAAGGGAAATGAAGCACTGTGGTAGATTTAGTAGCTGCTGACGAGTCCCTTTGTATTAGTTTTAGAGAAGTAGGGAGAAAGTTTTAGCGGTTCTGGAAGACCCATCCTGATCCATATTAAGTCAATCTTGTGTATAGCTGGGTATTTCCAGGTTATCATGGAACCGAATCTGAATTTTCTCTCTAATAAATAAATCAATAGAATTTTAGTTATTTACACTTTTACTATTTTGGAGGATTTTTATTTTTTCCTCTTTAACATAGAAGACTAGAAGATGTATTTGCTTCATGTCTTAATAGAAGCGAAGGATTGGGTGGCCAATATTTTCATTATTCTGGGCAGATATGGGCCTTTTTTGTTTTATATCGGCATTGGCAGATAAATGGATTCACTGACTCACTGGTACATGCAATAGCTGAGATCACGTTCAGCTCATGTTGCCGATCCCTTCATTTGACATCCGATTAATCTTTTGTTTGACTTGGTAAAGGAACTCTACCTGACTATGCATTGGATAAACTATAAGCCCCGCCCCTAAAGGAGCACAATCTAACAACAGTCAAAGATAAAGAAATTGTTAACTGCTAACAAACAATTAAAAAGTGACATTTCCAGCAGAACTACAACTGCAGTGGAGACGTTCCAATATTCACTTGTGATTTGTTTCTTCTTTTGTCACTGTGATGCTTCAGGTCCCTGTTCGCTTCATCTGTTTTTCTCCTTTTGGACTGATAAGCAGCCAGTGTGTGCAGTGACGGGCAGTGGAGATTATCACTACCTCCCCTGATGCCTCAGCACCAAAGCTGTCCTCTTTGTGAACTTTGTCAACATTTTAGACAGAAATCAAGCCTATTTATTTTATTTTTTATCAATATTGCAGTACATCGCAGTAACCAAACGCATGTAGATGTTTCTCTCCAAATTTCATTGTTTTCATGAAAGGTTGCTCATTCAATTCCATCTTTCCTTCTGTGTGGCAGCAAACCCATTTTAAGTGGATTACTGCCATCTAAAGGGCTGGAGGGAGAAAATCAGTGTCTTAAGGGCAGATTATACTTTTGCAACTGCACACATCAAATGTCGCTTGGGTCTGGTTTTGAACCAGTTTTGCTGGTATGTTTCTGCACCGTCGGTATGGAATTTCTTGGGACGCACAGCAGTTTCCCGCCAAAGCGCTAGGGGGAACCTATTCAAGAATTCGCCACAACTTCGGCGGATGCTCATGACAACTTTGGCGGCGTCAGCGGGAGAGTTTATTTTCCAAAACAACAATGGCACATCTGCATGGACATGGATCTAGGGTTGTAAGACATCGAAGAGGAACAGGTTCTGTTATTGGAGTTGGCAAAAAGACTGATTAACCTTTCGTTGTAGTTGTCCATTTTGTTGTTCCTCAGTTTTTATAAATGGCGTGCCACAGTACCGAATCCAGAAGGACAACCACACAGGCAGCCGGAAAGGCATACCAAGGACCAATGACAGCTGCTTTTTGTTTGCATACTTCCGCTTGAGGTCTGCGTGGGTTTACGGCTGTCCGAAGCGTAGTCACGATTTTTTTGAGATGTGCGACAACGGTTGCAGAACCTGTGTGCGGGGGGCACAGAGACAGATTTGTTGGTTGCAGAGGCTATGCCTCAGAAGCATAAATTGGCCTTTACTCTTTGTAATGTAACAAGACAATTGAGTGTGTCTGAGGTTTGAGAAATATTTTAATTGATTCAATTAATTGCCCTGCCCTTATCTTCTGCTTAGAAAAGGCTCTGACCCTCATTACGCCATTGGCATTCCTGCCCTTTCCTACTAATAATACCCTCTATTTGCATGAGCATACAATCCTTCAGTCAATTGTTACACCTTTTAACTCATAATGCGTTGTGTAAAAAGCCTTCTTTTTTTTTACCAGACAACAAAAAAAAAAATTGGTGTATTTTTGATAGTTTTTTTTCCTGTATCTTTTTTTGCTTAAATTTCAATGTGTGTAACACTTGTTATCAATGTGTTATTTTGATGAACGAGCAACGTCGGCGAAAAAAATTGCCCCAAAAGAAAACAGCCCCACAAATTGGAGATTGGTTAGACTAATCAGCACTCACTCCACTGGCTCCAAAAATAACCTGTCGAAACATTATGTCCGCTTAGAAGTTTAATTTGATTTAAAGAAAGATGAATGTGCTTAAAAACAGGATTTCTTGAAAAAATAAAAATGTTTGTTCTGCTGTTTTGAATTTATCATCTTGTTCCAGTAATATATCTGTTCTAACTAATTTAAGTGATACCAATAACAAAAATGCCTACCTCATATCCATCTTTCTAGCATTTTTTGTATTTTATTCATGATTTTATTTTTCCGAATAGGAAACATGCGTCATGCTTTTAATCCCTCACTGTTTTTTTTCTACCAAAAGGCCACTTACAATATGTCACTGGCTGGGGTACAACCAAGGAGCTTATACTGCTTCTCTTTTTGTTATGATGTACACAGCCAATACTTTTTTTTTAATAGATAAAGTTTTTGTTTGCTAATCCTATGATTGTAATTTAATTGTGAAAGTCAAAACTGACTCCTCCATATGTGATTACAAGTAGATTATTGTTTGGGCTGAAATTATTTATATTTGACTAGATATACTGGTTTTCATGTGAATGGTCCAAAGATTAGATTCTTCTGTGCTTTTGCTGTTTTATAAACAGAATGCATTGATATATTCAGAAGGTTAAAACAGAGCTGCACAAGTCTTAAAAAGAAAAAAAACATAATGAAAGCATTCTTCATAAATGCATAAACTTGTCATGAAAAAGCACTTTAGATGAACTGTCTAAATTTGCATGTGGGGTCATGATCAATGAACTTTCTGAATGATTAACTTTATTTCTTGAGTTTATGGCATCTTTCTGGAATGCTGTGCCCTTTGAATTGTACTTCAAGCTGAAGTAAATCATCAGAATACTTTTTCCCTTGTTGTAGTTAAGCTATTTGATTTTTATTTGTAGGCCTTCTTACGTTTTTTTTTTTTCTTTTTTTAGCTGTGCTTTTCTTTTCCTTAAACCCCCACATTAAGAAATTTAGCAGAAAGGCCCACGCAGGGGATTCAGAACAGGTTTCTGCATGTTGCAGTGTTCAGGCAGTGTGTTTTAACCTTTTAGGCTGACAGAGGCAGCTCTACAGCTGCCTCTGTCAGCCTAAACAGTCTAAGGGGTTAATTTTTAACATTTCCTCTTTACGTTGTTTAATGTATTACAATTACCTTCCCAGAAAGGTGTTTGTAATATGAGAATTATGTCTTTCTGCAACATGGAAACCCTTAATCATCTCAAATATAACTGGCAGGAGTTATTTTTGAACATACCCTAAAAATGTAAAGGGGTGTAGCCACATTCAGATATGTTATTGTTCTCAAAAACTAAAGCCAGCTATGATTGCTGACGCTTCCTCAGCAGTTGATGTTTCTATACAGTTTTCTACACGGTCATAATTTTGGTTAGAAATTTTGCTTTTTCTCTGTGAGCCAGTGGGCTTTTCAGTTATGCATTTCTATGTTCTTTGACTGAGTTTTAACAGTACTTATGTATCCTGGTTCTATACTGAGATCAGGTTTCAGTTTATGGTTCTGTAAATCAAGAAACAGAAATATATTTTGAAATTCGAGCTTCCTTTTCCTCTATTTTAACAGAAAATAACCCCTGTAGAAGCAAACCCAGATAAACAAACCACTCTAATTAGAGGGAACTTTAACATCAAAAAACCTTCAGAATATAGTTTATGTTGAACAAAATGTTTGCTTAAGTTGAAAGGCATCTCTGGTAACAAAAATAGGGAATTAAGATTATAATAGTTTCAGTTTAGTTAGCTCGAACTTCAGATAAACTAGGCTGCAAAAAAAAAAAAGTAGTAGCATTCCACCCCCCCAAAAAAAAACATAATACACTATATCAAGCACCATTTTTAGACATTGCTCTGCAAATAAATGTTTGGTTTCCATTTTTTCACCACCTCAAATAACTACTGCAATATATAACAGTGTTTTAGTAACTTTTTTTTGTTGTTGTTTTTAGGATGCTGACTAAAAAGCAAAGCAAAAGACTAGCTGAATTAAAACTAAAAGTTATTACTAGCACCTGTATCTGCTTTGATGTTGAGTTCTTTAGATTGTTTCTGTCATGATGACCCTTAAACACCCTTGGGGAGTGGCGGCCTAGTGGTTAGTGGATTGCGCTTGGAATCTAGAGGTTCTGACTTCAAACCCCACTCCCACAGACTGCCAGAAGCTTTGAGAGGAACATTGGCCCACAATGTCCAACAATATAATCATGGCAAATGACAAAGAGAGCTATGTTTTTATAAGATAAATTAATAATAATGATAAAATGTAAATGTTAAATAATATTTAAGTCCAGATCAGGGGTCTTCAACCCGCGGCTCCGGAGCCGCGTACGGCTCTTTAGCTTCCCTTATGCGGCTCCCTGGAGCTTTTTTCAACCATTTATGAAAAATAGATTTTTTTGGTATGTTTATTTTAATATGGTGTGCAGGAGGTCAAACAGACATTCATTATGTTTTCCAATGCTGTAAAGATTTGTATAATAAATAAAATTTTAAACCATATATGTAATTAACATTTTTGCGGCTCCAGACAGATTTATTTTTTTGGTCCAATATGGCTCTTTGAGCAGTTTGGGTTTCCGATCCCTGGGTTAGGGCATAGAGCTGGGAATCCTGAGGTTCTGAGTTCAAGCCCCACTCCCACAGACTGCCGCTCTGGGTCTCTGAGCAAGACCCTTATCCCCAAAACTGCTCCCTGGGCACCGCAAAATGGCAGCCCACTGCTCCCTGAAGGGATGGGATAAATGCAAAGAGTGCATTTCATTGCTGTGTACTTGTGACAGTGTAATTACAATAAAAATACTGAAAAAACACATTCTTTCAGCTGTATCCACTGAACTCTGTATGTATGCATTTGGATACTTTTGAATAACTGTATGAAGCTTTCTAGTCATGCTAACCAACACTAGATATACAATATTAAGATGAGTTCACTCCATGAGCTCTATGAGGTCAAAGTTGTATCATAATATGGCAGTGATAAGTGATAATGGCTAAAAGATGTACAACAAAATGGTAGCTTGATTAGCTTCAGTTCAAAGCAAAAAATTATGTATAGAACAGCAACAGTAATTTAAAAGTTTGTTAATAACTATGCTGTAGCCAATAATTATATAATTGAATGTTTGTTTGTTTTTTGTGTGTTTTTTTTTAATTAACAGTCAGACAGCAAATGGCGCTTTACAGTAGATTTCTCAACAAACCAGATTTGGTTGAAGCTAGAACTCTATCATCTGAGGTGTCCTGGATAGAGGATGTTTACAAAGAAGGTTTATCTTAAATCCTAAATGTAAATATTGCGTAAATTTTTTGGCTAATTTCGGCTCTGAGTTGATTGTTCTTTTAGGAAATTTCCTGTTTTGTGGTCTCTAAACTCCACCTAATAATTGAAGGATATTAGTTGATGATTATTTAAAGGTTAAAAATAAGCTATTCATCACAATTAGCCTCTAAATTATTTCAGTTTAAATGAAAACTTGCTGATGATCATTGTGCAGAATGTTCAGAAGTAGTTCAATGTAAGGAGCTGATTTTAGCTGATTAAAAGGTATTACTATGTTCTACACATGTTGCGTCTTGTGATCCAAATTTAGGTTTTAAACCAGCTTTTTGTCATAATTGATAATCTGTGAGGGTTGTAATGGGAAAGTCCTGCTAATTTAAAAAAAAACTTAATTTCGATGTGATTCTGATATTGCAGCTTTAAATATTGACCCAATATGATATCTGGACAAATAATTCATACTTATGTTGGTTATTAGTCATTTTGTATTGAGGAATCTTAGAAAATTATTAAGTGACATCACTCAGAGAACAATGGTTAACAACAGTAGGTATGAGAAAACTGACCCATCTATTATTAACCAAAAGGTTATACAAGCTTGAAATAGAAGTGAAGTGTTTCTTTCGTCATGCTAATACCAGAGATTTTAGATGCAGGATGATATTTTCCAATATAAATGTTTTTATTGATAGTGAACAGATATCAGTATTGGATCTTACAAATCTTAAGGAAACCATAATCTGCAGTTGTACCCACTTGATCACTACTTTTTTTTTGTGTTTTTTTTTTGAACAAGTGCAGAAGTTGAACTTGTCTCGTGTGAAAAAGATGAAAAGGAATAACAAGTTTTCTGGAAACTTGCATATTTTAAACCGTCAGATCCCCCTTCATTCTGGTTTGCTGTAAAGCTGATTATCTCAGTAAGCAGAGGTTGAAACTCTTTGTTCTCCATCTCCTCAGTGGGTGGGTGCTCCCTCCTGCCAGAGAGGCAGCTACGCCTTCTACAAGTCGGTGAGCAGCAGAGTTGAGCCTGACGGGCCACTTCAAATATGGAAACTAGGAGAGTTCTACTTCATCCAATGTGGACCACAGGATCCCGTCTGTATCGCAGAGGTGAGAATCCTTCCTAAACCCTTTGTTTAATCCAGGCTCTCAGTTTTCATGAAGCAGCTTCAAATGTTGAGAGGAGGGAGTTCAGAGTTAATTCTTGTTTTACAGAGACTTTCTAAACCGCGTCCCTGAATTCTTAGCTGTCTGATTGTGTCCAACTCAGTCAGAAAAAAGATGATACCATGAGCTCAAAACTCATGTTCAAATTGTTTTTTTCCACTGAAACTGGTCTTCTAAAAAGTTACTGTAATCAGTTTATTGGTTATTTGTAACAAGTCTCTAAAATAATCTGCTATGTTTAATATATGATCAGATCAAACAAAGCTGATCTGCGGCTGAGAGCAGAAAACTCTATAATGTTTTGTTTCTAGTCTGGAGACATTTTCTACTATTCTGTACCAGTTAGCATGCAGGCTTTAGAACAACAACGTATTAGAGCCATCGAAGAAAATAGAGAAGTATTTAGCAATGAGATATACATTTCCTTTAAAATCGTTTTAGAAATTTCTTGATTCATTTTATATATTATTAAAACTTGGATATTCTCTGATGTCAACAGTTGTGAGTTTGTGATCAAAGTTATCATTTTCCATGATGAGGACATGAACTTAGCACCTTGAAATAAAGATATTCTTCTGCATGGAAAAAACAACCCTTATAATTTATAGTAATAAAAAAAACAAAAACAAACATAAGATTTCAGATGTCATAACACTTGCCAGACAAATGCTGGAAGGATCTGATTAATCTGATAAAGTAGTAAATCTAGGAGGTGCATGTGACTAAACGATCCGTCCTGGAAACCTAATCGGTACCATCAGCTCATTTGCACATGCGCAACCAGATATACATCCTGGTTTCAATAAATAATGTGATTATGGAACAAAAATTACTTATTATATTTTCTGAGACAATTTTAAAACTTCTTACATATTCTCTGTTAAACAGCTAGTCTGACGTCAACATCATGTTTGTCAAAAGATGATTAAACCATATTTATCTGCATTTTAATAGTTTTAGTTTACACATTATATACCATAATGTTAACACAAAAGTAAAACGTAAAATTAAAAAAGATTAGATTTATGTTTAAATCCAAAGCTAAAAAAGTTAGCGCCTGGATGTAGCGTCGGATCCCATTTCCGGTACAGATGGACACAGACGAGTGATAAAGAGAGGATTTTAAGGCTTTTTTTTTTTTTTTTAACAGGAGATACATTATTAACCTTTAACACATTATAGTTTAATACGCTTACTATTTTTAGGGTGGGAAAAGTATAATTTAGATAATCAAAATAAAACCAAGGGCGACCCAGGTGTATATCTGGATGCGCAAATTAGCTGATGGTACGGATTGTGCTTGGGTGACGGATCGGGTAGTGACGATGCACATCTTTGATATTTTCCAAAATGTCCACATGGAAAATCAGGGCCCTTTTCTAGTCCCAAAACTACAGTATACCGGTGCAGCCATGATACAGCTTTATCTCCCTGTATTATTCCAGATCCCGTTCCTTTGGGGTTCATGACAAGTAGAGTGTGTTTCTGGTTAAGGAATAGGGACGGATGTGCCTCTTTCCTTTCTTAGAAAAATACATATTTTTTGATAGAAATGTTGGAATTCATAAAGTAAAGACCCAATTTTGAATATTGTGTTTTTGTTTTTGGGCAGACAGGAAATTTGGATTAGAGAGAGGGGGAGGACATGCAGCAAAGGTCACCTGGCCGGGGGAGTCGAACCTGTGACGGCCGGTCACTGTACCCCATGTTTTTGTTCTCTTAAACATCAGGAATAAATAAAAAACCTTCTCCGTTCATTCAATTTTTTTCTTAGTTGTACACTTGTATATTACCACAATGCAAACATTTAGTTATGTTTTCTTTTTTTGTGATTAAAAGTTTAAGATTAAGTTTTACAATAATTTTTTTTCTTGACCTTCAAAATAAGGTCATCTCTCAGACAGGATGACTATAATAAAAACGGTCATTTTTATCATTAAGTCTAAAAAACGTAGAATTGGAAGGAAAAAAAATATACTTTTTTTTTTAAGCTGTACCACCGAGCCCTAGTGTGTGTATGAGTTTTAAGAATTGTTTCTGACAATATGTTAAAAAAAAAAAATTATCTTTTTATTTTTTGGTGTAGTGTTCACCTTGTGTAGTTTTTTATTTTATCTCTAATGGTCATGGGTTAGATATACAATTCAACCTGGCGGAAGGAAATTTAAAGTATATCATCTTAATCAATCATAAATTATTAAGAGAAGATAAGTAAAAAAAAAAAAAAAAGACATGAAGACCATTTAAAAGGAAAAGAAGGCGATAAAAAGAGAAGTTCAGGCAAGAAGAGGTTTGAGATGAACTCTCCCAGAAGAACAGCTGGGAGAGTCAAACCGACTATTGACAAGATACTAGTGAGACCTGCCATGATGGATGGTTTGGAGAACCTGAAACTAGCAAAAAGACAGAAGGCAGAGCTAGACAAGGCCAGATTTTTAATAAAAGGCATCAAAACTGACATGATTGGAAATGTATACCTGAAAGATAATGTTCAGGTAGGGTAGGAAAGTTGGCTAGAAAAGGTTTAAGATGATATGAACAGAGGCAGAAGATTAATGTTTGGTATTGTGGTCCATATAGTTGAAAACTGACCTTTTACGGAGGAGAAAGGACACGTCCCAGTGAGCAGTCCTGTAACAGAGTCCTGTACTGGTCAGATTTTTCAATTTCTCACACTCACAGAGCTCAGAACTGAGATCTGACTTGTTTTACCAGCATTTATCCTTCAATTAAAACCCTGCTGGGACTTGTGGATTAATAGAATACCACCCGACCAGTGATCAAAATGTATTCACACAGCCGCTCAATTTCCTCAAGTGCTTCTAGTCACACAGTGCTTTATTTTTGTAGCTTCAGTGGAATACGGTCAGCCGAGACTCAAGCACAATGCATGGTGCTCAAATACCAGTGAGCACTTTGTATACAGATGACCAGCGGTAAACAAGCTGAATGTCGAAGGGTCTTTATCTCCCAAATGTAAATATACATCAACACCAGCATGAATGCAATACAGTCAAAACGAGCCTCTTTTGAAACAAACTGTTCAATTTTACATTGAATTATACAAAAGCCGCCTAGGAATAAAATTCACAAAAAAAAACTATTTAAAACGCGTTAATTGCTGGCTCCAATAAATACCTCAGAACTCATAATACCTTAATCCCAGTGTAGAGATGCAAATTATAGATTCAAGAACTAATGTAAAATTGTTCCTGAATTGTACATAAAGTATACCTGTGCCGGGAAATACTATATTTTCTAACTTAGCTGAACATTTACTGGAGAAATCTGCCAAATCCCACCAAGACTAATTAGCACAAAAGACCCTTAAATTGCTAAAATGATCCAAACTTCAAATCGTATACATGAATGTATCTATCTCTAAAGGCTGGTTTATGCTCAGAAACCAGATAATCTACGTGTGTGTCGCAGTTAGAGCAGATATGCCTCCGCGCCTTCCGCAGGAACTCTGCTGCACCTCTCCAAAATTGTAGGTGACCGCAGACAGATGGCATCTGATTGGTCAAACCTGCATCCACTCTACGCTATGCGTATTTCCTGTTTGGTATCTTACTGGCTTGTTTTGTTTGTATGACCGCCATTGTGGAAAACGACTCATAAAGTTGGACCAGCTAGAAGAGTGAGGTGCAGGAGAACGCTGAGACTCTTTTTAAACCTGGATCCCCGTTCTTTTTCGCCCTCATGTCCCCCATTGTCAGACAAACTTGCCCCCAATTCCTCACCGCCTCGGCCGTATCCAGACCCACAACTAGTTCACGATTGTCCCTTGTGTTGTGGCCAGACCACGCTTCAATATTGGGCATAAATGGAAAATATCTGCAACAAGCTCACTGCAACACACTGCTGCAGGAGGATAACCAGCCCTTAAGCGTTTGCCGAGATTTCTCATAGACAGCTAAATGTCTAACCTCTGAGCATTTAACTGTTTTTAAAACGATTAAAACAGCTGTTTTGGCCTCATGTTTTTTTCTTTTTGATTGGCCTCTTCAGCTTCTAATGGTTGATCTTTTGTGGATTGTGGGGAAACATTACAGATCCTAACATAAATGAATAAATAATTTATTTCTGTCATGTTAGAAAGCATAGATTTCCAGCCACTTCATCAGGAAGGACATAAAAAGTGGGCTTAGAAAAGGTGCAGCAGTAAATTGTCTAGTGGACAGAGGCTGCAGTCGGCGCATTAAGAGCCACAAATTCTACACCTGGGCTACAAATGTCACGTTCTGGTCAAACCACTGCTAACCAGAATCATTCTACATTGTTGAGGAGAAAAGGAGCTGCTCAGTGGGCTGTACACACTGAATATTTTGGGTTTATATTGTCTGAAAGTGATAGGCATCAGAGTTAATAGAAAGAAGGCCTGCTGGCCTAAACTTTCTTTAGCATATGAGATTCCCTCTGAAAAGTTTTACAGAAGGGATTTACCTTTTTTTTTTTTTTACAATATTCAAACCTTTTTGAGATTAGACACATGGATTACCATTCAGGTTAGAAACCTGTTATATTCTACTAACTGGATTTTTTAAAAGATATTGTTTTGTTTTTAGAAGACTGAATAGTCTCTGACAGCTGAATAGAAATCATGGCCAGACATGTTGTTTACAAGTCAACAAAAAGACGAGTGTGAATGTCTCTTTGTGTTCTTGAAGCACGCTTGATAGGCAGTGGAGAATCGAAGCAAAATCAGAGGTAAAACACTATTGAAATTTAATCATTAGGTCTTTTCTTCCCAGCAGCCTCTTGCAAAGATTTCTTAAACAATCTACCACTGAGTTACAGAGAGAAATCCGAATGTTACCTCCAATAAGTTTATTTGAAAAGGCCGTTAAGAGAAAGCCTCGAGTGAAAATCTCCGACTTTGCTCTCCAGTAGAGATGGATCATCCCACAGCTGTGATGTCTGCCTTATATTTAAAATGCATAGAAACTACCTTAAACATGTAAACCTTTTGCAAATTGTACCTTTTTTTTTTTGTTTTTATCCCTAAAAAGTTATGGGGTTTTTTCTGAGCCAACACTTTCCTGATAGCAGCTTTTAATATTTAAATACATTTGAATAGATCCCTCACCTCAATGTTTCTCAACTGCTGGTTCACATTGATGTAGAGCCTGTTTTGTCCAGAAACCATCGAAGATTTCAGCTGTTTGGGTTCAGTTAGATGTTAGAAAACAGGATTCATTCATATGAAATGGACAGTAGAACTCTTGTTAGACTATACATCCTAATCTCTGAGGTGATGTTAAACAGATGCTAAACAAAAGAAAAGTTCTCAGAATGCTGTCTGTTCTCGTACAGGTGACCTTACTGTGGGAAGATCAGGCTCGACACCACCTGCTGGCGAGCACCAGACTCTACTTCCTGCCTGAGGACACTCCAAAGGGCCGAACCAAGGAGCATGGAGAGGTAGGCTTTTAAAAGAGGAGAAATAAGCAACTTGCTTTAGACAATTAGTTGATTTAACTGATTTTAGGTCTACAAATCTAAACACTTTTTTATAAGACTACATTAATCAGATGATTAGAGCTTTAAAGGTAATCAGCAGGTAAGATACTGATGAATTTCATTTGTGTGGCTTAATTGTTTATCAGCCAACCAGTCTTTATGGATTATATAAATCCTTGATCTTTATGGTGCTTTCATGTGATCTCATAATTATGGTAAATACCAAAATGTGACATGAAACTGGAAAGCTGGGAAGATTCTATGATACCAGATTTGCTGAGATGAGGTAAACTTTGACCTTTGAACATGGCGAATTGCGGATAACAGGGTGTCCACGGGTCATTACAAATCATTAAATTATTATCTTTTTAATTAAGGTGTTAATTGGCATTAAAATTAATGAAATTTGAATTCCATGGCATTTAAAATGTTTTCTTAAAAAAAAAGTATAATAATATAATATAATAATCTTTGCATCCAGCATGTTTCTCTTTTCAGCTACAACAAAACTGCTTTAACACAATGCACTGATAATTTCCCCTTTAAAATACGAAAGAATCATCTTTACCAGAGCACATGAAGGCAGCATCAGTTTACTTATTGTGAGATTTTTTAGGTTTAAGAAGCTGCTTTTAAGTTACACTCTATTCATAGAATTGTTTCCTGTATGACAGGGTTATTATTTATCAAAATATTCATAGTTTCTTAAAGATTAAATAGGAAAATTAAAATCTAACACTAATAAATGTATTCTATATGTTTATGGACTACAATTCAAGAAATTAAAATAAATCAAGGCTAAGAAACCATGCCAGACACTAAACAAGACCACTTATTATAAACGCCACTCTGCTTGTTGATTGATAATTAGGATGGAAACATTTCTGTCATTTCTCCTCCACTATAAAATTCTGAATCAGTTTTTATTTCCTGGGACTAGGACTGTGCGATATGGACAAAATACATTAATATTTAAGCCTTTGACATCAGTTAATATCAATAATTACTATCATCTTTTTGTTTTACAAATTAAAAAAGGGGAGTGAGGTCTTAGTGGTTAAGGCATAGAGCTTGGAATCCAGAGGTTCTGAGTTCGAGCCATACTGCCACCCAAGGGGATGGGTTAAATGCAGAGATTTCATTTCTCTCTACTCATGGCAGTGTAATGGCAATAAAACACTGGGGGGGAAAAAAACCCAAAAACAATGTAAGTTGTAACCATGATATTATTTAAACATAGTTTAAAATTATTTCAGCTCTGCTAAGTAACCTTGCCTAGCCTCTGTATAATTTCAGTGAATCAGAAGTCAATGAAATTTTAGAAATTGCTTTTGATGGATGTAAATGTTTTATTGTTATTGAAATGGTGTCTATTGATAACTGATGTTGTTTTATTGCCCAGCCACACCTGGAACTAGTCTGCGGGATTTCTACTTTGGATTTGTAAATGGGCTAGAAGACAGTCTGAACGATTTAGAGACTTCAACGAAACATTACATTTGAAAATATAATAGGCCACCTTCTTTCATCTTCCTGGGGGATTCATTTATCTGTTGGTTGCTCCATATTCCAATCTCCTGTTTTTCTTGCACACTTTTAGTATTTATATGACCTTCAGTTTTATTGTAGCTTTACTGCTTTCATCTTAATCTGTGAAAATATCTCAAAATCACAACAAGCAAACAGTGTTTCAAGTTATTGACAACAAAAGGAAGGCCTTAGAAAAACGAACAAAGAAATAATGTATATGTGCTGCTACTTATTGATTTGACTGTTGCAGTCAATGTTGAAGGAAAACTTAAGCAAAAAAAGCAAATATCAGGACAAAAAATTGACTGGCCAAAGCCAAAACGCCAACCTGTGACAAGTGCTTGACTGTACTGTTAAAGATCTGCTTGAAAATCATATTAATGATATCATATTAAATTTTATTACAATATGTATTCATATTAAATTATTGTCCACTCCGACCTGCTGTTAACTTAGACTGTTTTTACATTTGTCTCATATCAGAGTCTAATGCAGCTGCAGATGGACCTATGTAAACAGAATTGTAGCCTAACTGTTTGAAGATCATAAAAACACCCTTTTGAGAAATTAGCTTTTTATTTTTCAGAAGCTAATTAATAAACTGTCTGGAAAAAAAAGTCTAAAAAATAGGAAATATGTCAGACAACAAAGGAAACTGATCTTTGTATTAGTCTGCTTCTAAAATCCCATGGCATTTGCTGCAGGCAGAGCTGTCACAGTCCCTTCCTAAAATATTTCATTTTAATACCAGAATATTTTCTCTTATGGTATTGAAAATGGATGTTTACTGTTAAAATAAATAATGTAAAATCTGCTCTTTGAGCTGGTTGACTCCTGTAGAGGGGTGCTTAGAATAAATGTCTCCTTAATGTAGCCTGAGCCACACTTAAAGAACATCTAATAATATCCTGGTCGAAGGAACACTGCTTCCTTTTTATAACCGAACATCTCAGGGCAGGAATCTTAAACCGCTTAGAATCCGAACAACCTTTCCTTCTGATCACTTTTAGTCTAAATCATTCAGGAACCTAATGTTGTTTGTTCTTCTTATTCTGATGCACTTGGCTGCAAAGCTTTAGCAGAAAGCATGTTTAAAATGAAAGCTATTATCTAAAGAAGTGGAGTGTTTATCATCACATGAAGTCTGATGCTCAGCTCTCATGTGAAAGCCTCCTGTAGGAATGAAGCTAATGTAAATCTTATGACTCGTCTGAAACCAAATTTTCCACATTTCACCTCGGATGAAATGGCTCTGTGTTGTTTTTACAGCCGTGGACCTCAAGTCCCTTTAAATACAGAGAGCTTTAAAAGCTCTGCTCATCTTTCCTTATGATCATCTTGACACGCTTTTGGTCATTAAGCAACTAAAGCTGTTATTAGTACCTAAAACCTTACTTTCTATAACTCTAATAACAAAAACAGAAAAAGAACTCAGTTATTTATTTTACCAGTTAGAAATTAGTAAAGAACAGCACTCAGTTCTCCAAAGGTTAACACTGAAATGGCTTTAAGTGACATATTTCTTAGAAATTTCTGTAAATTGTTTTTTTTTTTAAAACACTTTTCTAACTGAATTATTTCTATAAAAAAAAAGATTCCGGAAAGGCCCTGTCCCGAAAAGATTGAACAGAGCCTCGTCCCCAAAGCCCTGTTGAGAAGCTGGGACGTGCTTGTTGATGGATTGATGGCATTCGAGAACAAGCTGCTGAGTAATGCAAGAGAAGAAACTGCCTCTCGTTGCCATGGAAATCCCCCCTTTTCTTTAGACAAACCGTAACAAACAATCATAGACACACAGAAGAAGAAGAAAAAAACAAACATCCTTTCAGAGTAAAGCAGGGTTTCTGCGGGTCATTAAAAATCAGTAAAAGTCATTAAATTATTATTTTTTAAATGAATGCCTTAATTGGCTTTAAAATTAATTAAATGTGATTATCGTGGCCTTTAAAATGCTTTATTTAAAAATAAAAACTTTTATAAAAACAATTTCATCAGATATATTATATTGAGATATATTTGCGCAGAATTGCTTCCGGTTGATCGTAAAGGAAAAGAAGCTCAAAGTGGAGAAAAAGCTAGAGAATGGAAAAATGCTCATTTCAACAAAAGTCACTGGAAATGAGGAATTTGGGACATGGCGGCTGCGGCCTGTTGACGGTAAAGATGAAGGACCTTATATAAAATATATAAAATAACATTAAAAAGCATT
Organism: Cyprinodon variegatus; assembly: GCF_000732505.1. NCBI lineage: Eukaryota > Metazoa > Chordata > Actinopteri > Cyprinodontiformes > Cyprinodontidae > Cyprinodon > Cyprinodon variegatus. The sequence continues at coordinate 875,689 of NW_015150741.1, forward strand.
AGAGTTACTCATTCATGTATAAACCCTGTAAATATTGGACGTGTTGACATAAAAGCATGTGCATGAAGATGATTCAAATCAAAAACCATGGTTTAAGAGATTTTATGAGTGATGCGTTAATCTGCTTACAAAATTAGTAAACGGCAAATTTTACTTTTGGTTGCTGCTAACATACAACTGTGCAAAATGGTGTTTCAGTTACAGCCTTCCATTAACACAGAGATAGAAAGATAACATTTCCACATAGAAATAGAGAAGTTAGCAGTTAGACTTTTTTTCTTTTAAAATTAGTCCAAAAAAAAAAAGAAACAAAATCTAAAAACTGATCAAAACAAACTCGTCAAAATGTGCCAGAGCATCAATCATGAATGTTTGTTGGTGTGTTTAAATGAAAGTGACCCAAAAATATCTGCTTTAAAAACAAAAACAAAACATGTTTTACTTAATAGCTCCTTAAAAACATAATTATAGTATTTTATTTTATAGTATTTGGGCCTTCTGTCAATATTAAGAGTCTCTGTTTCTGCTCTTAGTGTTTCATAAAACAGATGCTATTTTAAACATTTCTACCCAGTCAGCTGTTTGCAGCTCTCATTTGTACTGTCACTCATTCTCTTTCATGTGATTGTCAGTTGTAGTCTTTGTGGTTTTAATTTGAGTTCTTAGCTTCAGCTGACATCTGCCACATCCTGTGTTCTGCTGTAGATTTTTGTTTTTTTTTAAAAGACTTGTTTTAAGAGTCTACTCTGATCTAAAATGAACCTGTTTGATCGACAGCAGCCAGAGGTTCATCAGATTGGGAAGCAGAGCAGCTGTAGCTACGCTGGCGTCACGTTTCGCTGTTGCTCTTCGCTCCAGAAGAGAATTACTGATCATAGCCTCAAACATTTAGAGTTCAACTGATCAGGGATAGAATGTTGCTTTGTTATCAGATGTCCTGGGGTGTTTGAAGTGCAGCCAGCTGTTTTCTTTAGATTAGTTCAGAATTTTTATTTAAAAGAATAAAAAAAACAATCGTCCATGTCTGTTTGCCGTTTTCCAATTCATCCATCATGTGCCCACAGGTTTCTGTTTCTTTGCATCTTTAGGTTTTAAACCCATTCACCTACACCACGCTAACACGGTTTGCTCGCCTCCTAGTGGCAATATATATACGGTACTGCTGCTCTCTAGAGGTAAACAAGCAAACCAACATGGCGGCACCCATAACATTCAGGAAGTTATAATTGTGATATTTCGTTGTTTGTGGACAGTCAAGGCTGATTTATACTTTGAAACCAGGTCATCAGCATGTGTGTCGCAGTGAATGCAAATATGCCCCCGCCCCTTCCACAGACACCTGCTGCACCTCTCCAAAATTGTAGGTGACCACAGACAGGAGGCCACTTGTCAAATCTACATCCGCTCTACTCATGTAAATTTCCTGTTTGGTTACTTACCTGCTTGTTTTGTTTATGTGACCGCCTTGCGGAAAATAACTCGTGAAGATGGACCAGCTAGAAGAGCGAGGTGCGAGAGAACTCTGGGACCATTTTTTCCTCCTGGATCCCCACTCACCGCCTCGGCTGCATCTAGACCCACAGCTAGTTCGTGATTTTCCCACTTGCGTTGTGGTGTGGAATAACAGTGCAGACCAAGCTTCAAAATTGAGCATAAATCAAAAATGTCTTCATCATACCTGCAACAAGCTCACTGCGACATACTGCTGCGGGGGTATAACCAGCCCTTCAAGTGAAGAAGGCAGCCTTTGGTGAACTTACTTGACAGAGTTAGATTTTGGGAAGGGCTTACAGATGCAGTAAATGACGGATGTTGAGGTTCATCACACTGCTAAGCAGAATCATCAGTGAAACTCATGTGGCAAGGTAGGGAAGCTAGTATTTTTCTGAATGTCTGAAGTGTCATGATTATGGAGGCTGACTGTAAGGAGATGACGCGGTCTTATCATGCGCTCTTTGTTATCTAAGAACTGAGCCAAAAACGGAACCGCACTGAGCCCTACTCATGAACTAGTACCAGTTTAGCGCAGTCCGGTTCAGTTGTGCGTGCCATTTACACTCAACAGTTATCTCGGTTACCGTGCTCAGACTGCTCTCTGCACAGTTTCAAAAGGGTAGTGTAAATGAGGCTACCGTAAATCCTCTAATATAGTTCGGGGCATCTTGGTCCAGACCATTATTGGAAGGAGGCCATAATTAGAGGCAGGCCTCTATTTCTATTTTATCAAAACAGACTATTGGTGGAATGAATAAAAATGAGATTTTGTGTCTCTTTGATCCTATAAAATACTAGGTTCATTTATTGAAAAAGTACAGTTACAATAACGGTATACAGAGCATTATTCAGACATCTTCCAGCAGCTGTATTTTTCTGCACGGTCATATGAAAAAAAAAAAAGAGACAGAATGGAATCTTGGCCAAACTGACTTGCGAAACAAAGTAAAAAAAAAAAATAAAAAAAAAAAGTGAATGGAAGCTGTTCTGCCATCACAGTGAAATTGTATTTGAAGTGGAAGTAGGCTGCCAGTATCATATCTTTCAAGTAGTCTGACAACGAAGGGACATGAAGGCGAAAAAGAGCGGAGATCCAGGTGGAAAAAGGGTCCTAGCGTTCTTGCGCACCTCCCTCTTCTAGCTGGTCCAACTTCACGAGTTGTTTTCCGCAATTTCAGTCAAACAAAACAAGCCGACCTCCTGTCTGCGGCACTGTCTGCGCTAAGGATGGGACTTCCCATGCTAATGGCTTGGATTCGTTGCCCCCCTGTGGTACCTGTATGTTAATATCACAAGTTGTTGAGGACTGCCCAGGAGCACCGTTGGTTCTAATTATAAGAGTCCGGCCACTATTTACCTCCGCCGACAGTGACACAGGCCAGTATTAGAGACCCGTCTGCTAATGGAATACAGGCCAATATTAGAGGATTTACGGTATTATCTTTAGAGTTTTTTTCCCTTCACTTTAAGCACTTGTTCTCTGAGGCTTGTTATTTTACTGAGATAACTTCTCTTTTTTATAATTAATCAAAATAGTTTTCACTAGATTAATGAATTACTGAAATAATCAATAGCTGCAGTCCTTCTGAATGCAGATTTGTTATATCAGGAGATACTCTGAGGCTGTTTGTGTCCCAGGATCAGATCTCAGTGGATCGTCATAGAACCACCTCAGCTCTTAAACCAACACTATTTGTTGTGTTTGAAACATGTTCAACAAGCTCAGGTTCCTGCCTGAGTAACACACAGGAAGTAAATGTAGGTTGAAAAGAGTATGTGACAAAATTTTGAACAGAAATACCAATTTACTTTTTGCTTTTAGTGTCTTCTGCTTTGCTTACATTTTATTAAAAACGTTAACATTTGAAATCCTGATAAACCTGAATTGGCAGCTAAAGTGCAATATTGAGATGTCAAATAAAAATGTTTTTATTTAATTGAAGTTATATGTTTGCATGTTCTTTTACATATGTCATGCAAGAATAGAACCCACAGGTTGAAATGGCCCATATTTTTTATTTCCCTGGGATGAGCTCATACTAGGCTGCAGCAGGAGGAATTTGAGCAGCCCTCTGCTGGCTGCAGTTTAGAGGAGGTGGAGGTTCCTGGAGGAGGGCCAGACCCGACTAACTAACTGAACAGGAGGAGTCATCTGCAGCTCCACCTTTTCTGTAAACTTATTCACGACTGCTGCCTGTTTATCCAGGAACACCTGGAGGACAAAAGCTGCAGTCAAGCTCATTTAAACAAAGCTAAATGCTGTTCTTTTTATTTCTAGGTCGTTCTTGATCTGCATTTATTAGCCTTTCAAAATATTATTTACACCATGAAGCAAATGCACAGATGGAAACAATCTTACAAGGTTTCTAAATTATCTTCAGTTTCTCCTGCTGTCAAGGTCTTTTGTTGACTCTGAAGAGACGATGATAGAGGTCTTTTCCCCACGCTTCCCAAACGTTGCATTTCAGACATTTTCCTCTGCTGCAGTGGAGATAAATCAGCTGTGTACACGGCCATTAACTCCTACTCTACGTTATACAGGCTGATGCTACCCCTTCTACCCAGTCAGTGCTCGGTTTTAATGGTTTATCATCCAGTTTTTAGAAAAATACAATTTCTCTGGTTCAAAAAATGCAAATGGGTGCAGAGGAATATCAAAATTTTCTTGGATGTGCACCATGTTAAAAAAAGCTACTATAAGTCTTATTACTACATATATATATATATATATATATATATATATATATATATATATATATAGTGTGCAAACATGAGCTTTGATCTTTTATATTAATGCCTTTACTACCTCAGAAATGGTTGTAGTGTAGGGAGAGAAAAAAAAAGTCAATTTCAAACATGTTTTTGCAGAGTTTTTGGCACCAAACCAATCAGGGTGATAAACATCACATGTTGTTTTAACATCAACACATCAAGATGTGATATTAAAGCATCTGTTGGAGATGGAGCAAAAAATTTTCTGGTCTGAGATTTTCAAAATTTATACTGAAAAAGTCCATATGCAACATTTACATGTATAGGCACACCAGGGATTAGACCCTGGGTTGTGAAAAAACTAAAAGTTAACTTTTTATAACAAGCCAGATCAGACAGTTGCCACAGCCCTTAGGCACTATTAGCAGTTTGGTAGGGAGAAAAACATCTAAAAGGAATAGAAATGAATCATCTGCTGGATTGCTCAAAGCTGTGATCCAAAAGAACTGATTCTGGGATTGGCAAAGCAGTCAATTAGCTTCCCAAATCACCTCCCTAAAGCTTCTTCAACACAATTGGTGAACGTTGCTTCTGAGTTTGGTCTGTGCGTCAATTCATCGTACTGTAGTCAGATATCCAGACTTAATTGTAATTTTACAGGCTACAATAAGCCCTCAGACAAAGGTGCAACTTGAAATCAAACAAGTCTAGGTATTTATATAGTTTAAATAATTCTGTGATACAAAGTTAATTAATTCAAAACATTTAGATTTAACATACCCTAAATGATGGGTTTTCTAAACAGTTGCAGCTTGTTGTGTAACCATTTCACCTTGGAAAGGTACTAAGGAAAAAAGACCTGAAATGAATAGAGATGGTTTTACCACAGGTAGAATTGTGAGTGTTATTCAGCGATAAGAGAATCTAAATAACCCAGCTCAAAAATAATTTGGCAGAAACAATGTGATGTAATCACACTTTTTGTTTTTCATTTTTGAGTCTAACAGCTTTTATTTTGCAGCGTTCATAGAAATAAATGCATCTGAGTTTGGGTTGTAAAACTACAAACCTTGAAGCTTCTAATGATACACTTCAAAAACTAAACGGAAATAGAAGAAACTCAGTCATCAACTTCCTGTTTCATGTTTGAGTGTTTTGCAACTGGTTACAGTGTGTATTTGACGTCACTGAGCGAGGAGGCCTCTTCTGTTAATAAAGAGTTTAAAGTATAAACCAGCTGAGTTTAACAGCAGTTATTGTAACATCTCAGCAGAAAATGTACTGCCACATGTAATCTAATTTACACTTTAGGAAAATGTTGAGAAGATAATACTCTGGAGTCGTATTTCCCTTTAAAACCTTCCTCTAACAGCTCACACTTATCTTATCCTTCTGTCTGGATTTTTTTTCATTTCCTCATGTTTCTTCTTGTGTTTCAACACGTTCAGCTGGAGCAGAACAGAACTGGTATATTCAAGGCCTCAGGGTTTCTAACTAACTACAAATTAAATAGTTCATCTTGTACAACAAAGAACAAAAGGGACACAGACCTAAATTAATTAATATATTATATCTTTTAGTTATAGATCAACATGTACGGATAAAAAGATTATGTAAAACATGCAGCTTTGATATTAAAATAATAAAATATCGCTTTTGATTCGTTACATTTTTTCATGCGATTTTTTTTTTATTACTGTTCTGATATCTTTCTCTGAGCTGTAGTGTCTCAGTAACTAATATCTATAATCATCTAACTGTCCAGATATATTGTTTCCATGTAGAAGGGAACATTTTGTCCCTATGAAATATTAGTCTATATTGCATCTAGGCTGTCCTTTGAATCCATATATTGTCTCGTGTAAGCTTCGTTATTAAACAACAGGTTGTTTTATATTTAGTCAGTAAAGTGAGCCCTAACCAGATGCCTTATTAAAAAGAGCATAAAAGAAAACCCCAGTTTCACTCTGTAGACTTTGTCCTACAGGTTAATAAAGACCAGTTCTGCGTCTGAATGCTAATTTCTTTTCTAACAGACCTAAACAACAGCCCTGAAGCAGATGTCCTCTCTGTGTCCTTGTTTTATCAGGACGAGGTTCTGGCTGTGTCCAGGAAGATGGTGGTACGAGTGGAGGACCTGGTGAAATGGTCACGTTTGGAGCCGGCAGGGTGGAGCAGCAGCCCGACTCCTCTGCCGGTCGGGACCAACGGCGTCCACATACCTCCACAGAGCAGCGAAGAAAGGAGTGACACACCAAACGCCGCTGTTGAACTGCTGATAGTCAAAACTGAGGGTAAAAACACATTACTGGATATCTCAGTTGCAGAACATCTGGTGGATCTCTTTACATATGAGCAGAGGAGGATTTTTCACAGTAAAATCTACTTTATACATCTTAACACTAAGTGTATTTATCTTTAATTTGAGTAGGTAAATGAGATAGTTTGCCAATGGAATTAGTATTTTTACTCTTAAAATAAGATCATTAGATGATATGCACTTGAAATAAGACAATGCAGTTGTGTTTTCTTATTTTAAGTGTAAATTGTCTTGTTCCATTGAAAAAATGTCTCTTTTACCTCTTCAACCCAAGAACAAATGCACTTATTTTAAGAAAAAATGACTTATCTAGATTTTCGATATTCTTCCAGTGAACTTTGTTTTTAAAATGATGCAGGTATGTGTTTACAGCAGCTGCAGATGAGCAGAGGCCTTTACTGTGGGGATATTCAGTCCTTTGCTCTTGCTGAGAAATGCTGCAGTTTCATGTTAGCTTCATGTTTGAACATTTCAGCAACACATCTTGGTCTGAGAGATGATCTGTAGGTTTAGGAGCTAAAGGACAAACCGAGCCATGGCAACATGAATATTTAGCACCTCTAAACTTCTGGAAAACGAACTGCAAAGGAGTGTTGTAGAAAACTGCAAATGTGTTCACACAACTGATAAAACGTTTTAAGATTTTACAGTTTGAAAATAAAACAGTTTCTTTTAAACAAGGTTCTGATTCAAGTCTTCTGCCCTCTAAATTATACTAATAATAAAGACTAATAATAACTTAGTCTTAAACCATAAACTTTTTTCTAGTTGTTTATATATAAAAAAAACATATTTGATGTTTTCCAGACCTAAATAGCCCAAAATGAGATTTGAAATCCCTGAATTAGAGTGTAAAACTGGTTACTTATATTCCCTTAGAAAATAAAATCGGCAAATTTAGTTAATTTAAATGTGATTTGTGTAATACATTTTGTGGGATTGAGGCATTAGTCAGTATTATTTCTGAATGCATTTTATAGAGTTGGGATTCTTCGGAGCGGAACTGTTTCATCTTCTCTCCACGCTGATCCTACGTTCCTCTGTGTTTCTTCCCCACAGACGACCCGATCGGGCGACAGACAGTTAAAGTGCTCAGCTACCCACAGTACTGCCGTTTCCGCTCCCTGCAGAGACGGATCCAGGATGGAGCCAGGGGCCCCTCTTTGCAGGACCCCCACCTGCTGGCCCTGGGGGGCATCAAGGTGCTACCAAATGTCAGAGTCATGTACTGCAGAGACACCTTCAACCACCCGACGCTGGAGAGCAGCGCCTGCTTCTCCTGGCAGTTCAGTGAGTGTTGCTGGGGAAAAAACAGACATCAGAGCTTCTTTTTTGGCTTCCTGTCCTCATCTACTGCTGATAATAAACTGGCACAACAACCAGTTTAGTAGAACTCTGGTCAACAATTTCCCATCATGAGCAGGATATTTTATTTAATTTACAACCCAGTCTAGCCTATTCTTATTTTGGGAGCTTAATGCGGCTTTTTTCTACCACATTTTTTTCCTTCCACTGAATTTTTTTTAATATTTATTATTGGATACAGCACAGCTGGTTTCTTTAGCAGTGACCCTTGGTGGCTCAATCTCCTTTTAGAAGGTGTCCATGACTGTCAGCCGAACAGCTGTACTTTCTGATTCAAAATTAAAGCTTTTATTCAAGATTCTGAAACTTCATCTTGGGCTTCATTAGCTGTAAGCCAAAGTCATTCACATCTTCAGAAATAAATGTTATTTATTTAACCCTGTATTAATCAACTGCAGTTTAAAACTACCACCTTATCAGTTCTTTTTTCTTTCATTTCTAGAGCACCATCTTTTAATATTGTTGCTTTTAAAATCAAAATAACTTCTTTGTCTTCAAAAGCTGATTAATAAACCTCGTCAGAATGAGACCTGTTTAACTATACCTGGAATTTAAATCGATTTCTCAGGGTTTTTATTTATTTTTTTATTTGTTGTTAAAACAAAATATCTTCTACTCATGAGCTCTTAGTATCAGGCAGCTCTTGAATTAATTTCAGGTCTATTGTTGCTCTGTGAAAAACAATAAAAACACTTCCTTTCTTACAACTTGTTTTTTTACCAATGACATGCTGCCCCCTACTGGGCATGTTGGTTAATGTTGTTTAATAAACTGCTCTATATCAGACCTCTGAGTTGCTCTAGATTTCCAGTAATAATCGTTTATCTTCTTTTATTGTTCTCCCGTTTCCCTTTTCTGCAGGGTGTCCATCTCTGAGTCTCAGAGGACGACCTCGTAAGAGGAAAGGCCGTGACAGCAAAGACTCTCCGACCTCTGGTCAGCCGGAATCTTGGATTGAAAGGATGAAGGTCAGTCTGTGCTTGGAGACGTGAAACAATGTAGTTTTGTTCGGAAAAGAGAAGCTGTGCTGTGAGAGCGAACCGTCTGAGCCTGGAGCCTTCAATGACTCAAACTCTTTTCCCTAAACCTAGATAAAGACTCAGGAATTAAAGCAGGAATGTTAGGATTTAGAAAAAAACACAGGATGCAGAAGTCAAAGCACATTAACTCAAATTAATTGTACAGACACATTTCTGCTTAAACTAAACTTGTATTGTTGCTTTTCTCATATTTATTAACGGAATTAAAATAATGTAACATATTTCTGTAAAGTTTAATGAAGCAGAAAAAAAACTATTTTAGCTAAAAGAAGGTTGTTTGTAAGAAGAATGAAATCCTGCAGCATTCCTCACTGCGGCTCTTCTTCCTGCAGGAGAATGTGATGGGCAGCGTAGAGGTTGGCTGTGAGGGCAGCTGGCTCCCCCACCCAGAGGAGCAGCTGTTCCTGGATCAGCTCTTCTCCTTTATGGAGCGTCAGGGATCGCCTATCCACAAAGTTCCCAACCTGGGCTTCAAGAAGAGTGAGTATCCCCTTTTCCTCCAGCTGTCTGCTGTACTTCTCTCTCTGCCTTTACTTCTGCAAATAGTTGAAATAATTCCTTTTTATTTTCTCTTTAATACTTTTTTTCAGTCATTTTTCTTTCATTAAATTAAAAACAATCCACTGGACTTTTTTTCCCAAGTTTGAAGACATTTCGCTTCGCATTACAGTCTAACAAAAGAAGCCAAACACCCACATTCCAAATAGGTGGACCCCTTCCTCTGTTCCAATTTGCATGCTTTCAAAACAAAAGCAAGCCTTTGTTGGGCTACTGTATAAAACCGCAAACTAAACGCTATTCCTAACATTTGAATTGAAAAAGCTTCCTGGATGGGAAGCGAAACGTCTTCAAACTTGGAATAATTCTCATTTTTGGAATGACTATGACCTGGATGAATGAGAACATTCACCAACATTTTCTTTCATTACTTCCTGATTTAACTGCCTATATTTTTATTTTCAGCTTTTTTGGTATTTTGTAAATGATCTTGTTCATTTTTCACATTTTGTTTGTGAAAACTGATAAAGCAGCTCAGTGGAAAACATTTTAGTGTAACAGGGAATTTTAAACTAACTGTTGCATTCCTGCCTGCAGTCGACCTCTTCCTCATGTACTCGGTGGTCAAACGACTTGGTGGCTACAAAAAGGTGAGCTTTATTCGTTTCTATTGAGATGTATTTTAAATAAAATAGCCAGGATGCAACAATGACACTCTGACAGGCTTTTAAGAAGTATCAAGAATTGGATCAGAGCTTTATGTAAAGATATCTGAGAGGTTTGGGTCATCAGCAAAAATGACAAGGAAGGATAAGGAAAAAATACTACTGCTATTGTTTGGATAAAAGGACAGAAGATTCAAGTCGGCTCTCAGAAGTTAATGTGCAATATATAAAACACGGGAGACAGGAGGTTTGATTTGGGGTTGGTACCAAATATTATTGAAAATAAAAAAAAAACAAAGATAAAACAATTTACAATCTGCAGGTTTAGTATGAAATAATTACACTTTAGATCTTTAAATATTAACAAAAAAAATGAAAATTAAAACAAATTCAATTACTTTATTAGAATACTTGACTGGTCTTGATGTCTCTCACACACACACACACACACACACACACACTGTATGCACTCAGTGTAAGTTAGCCCTTTTTTCAAACGTTAAAAATCAGACAGTTCTTTTAAAGTCCAACTCAATATTCTTTTACTTGGTTTGTGCAGAGAGAAAGCAGCAGGCTGACCAGAGCCTCCCTGCAGACCAGCAGATATAAAAAGTCCTTTTATGCTGACGTATCTTAGCTCACCATCGGGGAAACATGGCCTGTGTTGATATAAACAGGACGCCATTTAGGTTTAAATTCAATACAAAAAGAGAAAAAATTCACAAGCTAGATCTAACATAGCCAGTCATAGAATGACCGATAAATTACTTTCCAGTAGGAAACAATGTAAATTCTGTGGAAAACAAATATGTTCAAAAAATGGAAATGTCATGAAAGCTGTGCAAAACGGAATATCATTTTGTTTACGCTGTGTATACAAAAAAGACAATAAAAGTCATCCAAGTCTAAAAGAAAGAATTCAAGTCCTTCATTAGCATGCTTAAAAGGCTAGATGCTACATAGCCAGTCCATAAGGTTTCAATGCATTAGATGCTAATGCTAGTAGCACGACAAACAAATAGACTCACCGTCCCGTGTTCAAAATTACAGGCGCAACATAACCATAAAGCTCCTACTCTCCTGCCAGAGAACTAAAAAGTGCAACAAACCGAGAGAACATTTTAGTTTAACAATCAATGTTCTGGTTTGTAGACCAACCTGCTGCAGCTGGTCAGCACACTGAGGGAAAGGGAGTAATGCTGGTTGCTTATTAAATAAATTTATTAACACTTATATCTACATGTTAAGATTTTTGGTGTCTGATTTAATACATTTCAAATTGCTTTGTAGGCACATTCAACTCACAGATTAATGGATGAACTCTGATTATTACAGATAGGAGATCATTGCTCTTTGTTTCTGTCCCAGGTGACTTCGGAACGCCTCTGGAAGGTGGTTTACAACGAGTTAGGCGGATGTCCAGGCAGCACCAGCGCCGCCACCTGCACCAGGAGACACTACGAGAGGTGGACAAACAAACCATCCCGATCCTGTCCTTTAGCTCCCAAAGCTGAAAGCTGTTAATTCACTAAACCAGTAAATGTTTGTGATTCAGGCTGATGCTTCCATATGAAGAACACCTCCGAGCAGGAGGAGCGGAGTTTAAAATCCCTGACATCCCCCTACCTTCCAAACCCAGAGGGATACGAGGACGGAAACCTCTTCCCAGAGGCAGGAAACCTGGACCTAAACCCAAAGAGAAGAAGCTGGACCCTCTTTCAGCTGCACCTCCTTCTTCTCCGGTGAGTTACAAACTGAAGGATTATTTCACTCTATCTCAGTTTCAGCTGGGACTTTAATTCCCAATCTGGACCTTTTTAAACACCTGGATGTAACCAGCTGCAGATTGCAGACCCAGATGGGGTAATAGCTGTGTCATCACTCTGTGTTTGATTAAAGTCATCTACCAAACAGCTTTTACTGAGCTTTATAAATGGCTGAAGTACATAAAAAATTTGGAAAATTACAATCTTACCACAGAATACCGCATGTAAGAAACTTAAAGAATCAAAATGTTTTATTGATAAAGAAGTTTTTTCAGAAAGTTCTTTCTCTTTATTCGGAAGGATTTTTTTTCTTTTAGGGAACTTTGGTTTTATGAAGACAACATTCAGCTTCTTTTAAACTGGTTGTACTCAAAAAGAAACAGTACAGCTGCAGTGTCAGCTGTTATTGTGGGGAATCAGTTTTAACTTTGCCTTTTCTTAAAAGTAGTGAGTTTTTTTTTTTTCATCAAAGGATTTGATTCTTCAGTTTAAGACATTTTAAGCCAATCCTGTTTTCCAAAGCAGCTTCCTTAGGTTATTCATAGATTTCTTTTAGATTTTAATAGTTTGAGAAAGCAGAAATATTTCCAATAACACCAGATAACCAACTTTTCTGCTCTTGTCTGAACAGACTGGGACTCCTAACGGCGCTGTGATGGTGAAGCGAGGAAGAGGCCGTCCACCAGGGACTCGTAACAAATCCACGCTAATGGCTCAGGCCAAACTGCTGGCTCAGCAGCAGGCCAGCATCAAGCCAGCAACAGTAGAGATGAAGCAGCAGAGTCCTCTGCTGCCACCTAAAGGCAGAGGAGGGCCGACACCCAGCACCACACACAGGGTACACACTGGGGTTTTATCTTCCTTCATAGGAAGCTAGAATAGTGGTCTGGATTAGTAATTCTCCAGGGAATTATATGTTTTTTACTTCTTAGGCCGGTGTTCTGATTAAGACCTTTCTCATATCGGTATTCTTGTCCTTCCTCTCTGCAGCCCATCCAGCCGGCCATCATCCCCATGCCCCTCACCCCGGACCTCTCCCCCATGTCCCCTCCTTTCCTCCCCTTCAAATCCGCCGAGCTGAAGACGGACCGAGGAGACTGTGCAGCTGCATCCTCCGCTGTTCTCCTCCCCACTCTGCCTCACTTTGTCGGAGGCTCCTTGAGTGGTTTCAGCCCCATCAAAGGCGTGTGTCCTCTGGATGTCTTCAGGGGCCGCATCAGCCTCCAAAGAGGCCCCGACAGCCCCGCCCTGACCCCTCAGGACCCTGCACAGCTCCATCCCACCATCATCACCATCCAGCCCAAAGGAGGAGGTCCTGACGCCCCTCATCCCAGCACAGAGCAGCTGCAGACTCAGCACCATAACCACTGCTCCGGCTGTACACTGGAGGAGGGGGCCCAGAGAGGAGTCACCAAGGACGCCAGGGGACGGCCCCCCTTGCCCCCGCTGCGTGTCCTGCCTCTGAACCTGGACTGCAGCGTTCAGGTGTGTCAGCTGATGAGAACTCGCCACCTGGACACGTCTCAGCTTCAGACCTTCACCCGGCGGCTCTCCGAGGCTCTGTCCCAGGACCTGAGCACCAAGCCACCCTGTTCCCCCATCACCCCTCCCCCTGAGCAGGCGCTGCCCCTCAACCTCAGCAAACGCTTACCACCCAAAAGACCCGCCAGCGATGGACCGGAGCAGAGTCTGCAGACCGTCAACGGAAACTCAGATCCTACGTCATCCAAGAGATCCCGGACCAGCTTCCAGGAGCAAGCCCAGGACTTCAGCCTCGGCGGGCGGTCCGGTTCTGGTGCAGCGCCCGGTATTCAGAACATGGAGGCGAGGAGCCAGGAGGAACCGGCAGACCTGAGCTCTCCCAGCAGGATCCGAGCCTTTTTGCTCGGCCTGCCGCCCTTCCAGGTGAAACTGGAGGAGGATCTGAACGGGACAAAACTGGTGAAAATTCCTCCTACTGCTGAAACCAAAAGGACTGAGGTTGGAGAAGGAGGCGTGAAGCAGGAGGAGCGGATCGGTAAGGAGCCAACGGAGAAAGATCCAACCCTGTGTTCGAATTCTGGTATCGCTGAGCTGAAAGGAGCCGGACCATCCAACATGGACACACACTGTTTTTAAAGTTATTCCCATAGATCTGGATCGGCTTTAGAGCGGAGACTCCTTTTCCTCACGAGGGTCCATGTTGGTCACAGGGAGCGCCTCCTCAGCAGCTCCCAAACTTTCAACTTTATCTCGCTATACTTTCCGTTTTCTTTGGAGGAACGTCATCGAACAGAATCATGACAATCACAGATGAGTTTCTGTTCAAACCAAACGGGAGCAGATTGTTTTTCCTGAACACTGCCATAACCCTCCATAACACTATAAACCCCCCGATGTTCCACAACAGTTAGAAGAAACCATGGATTGGTGATGCTATGCATCATGACTCCTCCAACAGCATCCACGGTGTACCGTCGTCCGCTAGTCCCATTTTTAAATTCTTCTCTACGTCTGTAGGGAGAGACTTATTTTCTGATAAAGTGTTTAAATGTAATCTAGGGCTCGAAATGAAACGGCGATCTTCACTATGTATCCGATTAAAGTGAAGCATTTTAGTCCTGCTTGTTAGTTGAAATAAACGTACACATACGTGCCTTAAGCAGCCAGGGGGGGCCTCTCTGGCTCCATCTCCATGCCCTCAGAGATACCTTGATGTTTCCGTTGTGTTCAGCTTGTTTCCCTGATCCGCCTGTAGCTTCAACAGTCAAACTACCTCAGGTTCTTCATTTTATTCCTCATTTTGTTCCGCCATGTTTGGGTTGGAAGCCGCTCTGAATGAATCCTCAGCATGTGGAGCTTCACCAACCCTCCGCTGTGCATATCAGTAGAAAATCATCAAACTGTCTCTAGTTCAGTGATTCAGTTCAAACAGTGAAAGTGCTATATAGTTTAATTACAAACAGTCATATTTAAAATGTAAAATTTGTTCATTTTAACGATTAAACTTTCTCATAAAGTCAGACCAATATGAAAACATTGAGGAATGCGAGCCTTCTTCACAGCGTATCCTTATACGGGTCATTATCAGTACTCGGCATCTGATTAGAGCTTATTTTGGAGGAGTTACTGCATCTGTGCTGCAATGCAGCAAATGCAAGGGCATTAAATTAGCATTAACTCTGAATCTCATCTTCCTGTGGAAAACACCCCATAGACTGCTGTTTAGGTCAACCAGGTTGCTGGCCAATCAAATGTGCAAACATGGCTGATTAGGATGGGCTGAGTCCAGCTGGAATTAAATGGAATTAAAAATTAAATAAAAAATCCAGATAAAACAGTAAAATCTAAAAATTCAGGTAGACAGCTCTTCTTACTTTTGGATGCAAATGACACGTCTCCTCCAACCCTCACTGAGGAGGAAACATGCCTCTTTTCTTTTTATTTCTCTGCCTCTCTCCTTTGCCTTTAGACTTTCAAAATTAATTCAGAAGTTTTTGTGAAACATCTTTGGTCCAAAGAAGCTTTCCAGCCCCACAGCGTGTCCCTTAGAGACTCTGGTCTGTGATCAGTTTTACAGTAAAACAGCAGTTCTCGTCTTTTACAACCTTTTCCCCTCCAGTTTTCCTTTCTCTAAACTTTCTGCTAGAAAACTGTGGAGTCAACTGACTTCTAAAATAATGTTGGCTGTGGCATTACATAAATGTATTAAAACTTTTTTTTCTGTAAAAAAAAAAAAACAAGAACTTGGAAGTCATAAACTTAATAATCCAAATATGTGAACTTTCTGTAATGAAGCTATATTAGAAGTTTGACTTTTTGAACTGAATTATTAATAGGAAATAACCTCTTAACTAAATTCCTTCGGATGCTCACGTATTTACGTAAATTTCAACATGTTAAAAAGAAACGTGGATTGAAACGTGCGTAGAAGAAAAAGTGGCTTTCTTGTTAAACATCAAGGTATCTCTAAACCAGTCTGTCCTGTCTGCTTTAACACATGCTGGTTCAGATTTGCACACCTACTGTACTTCTTTTGCTTTTCCATATTTAAGCCGGTTATCTTTTGCCCTCTGCCATTATTTCTCTTTTGTAGTCGACTCAAGCTGATAGGTGCTGTTCTTTTTCCTAGTTAGTATTTTTCCTTAGCTCATGGCCATATTGGTTTTGGCTTGCACAAACCCTAATAACTTGTCACATAGCAAGTCGGTAAATCTTTAATAGGTGGAAAAACTCACATTGATTTGTCCACTGAGAAAATATTTTAAAGAAATATTTTAAAAGAAAAGAATGTGCTTATTAGTGATTATTTTTTAACAGATTTGACTGTTGGTTCAATGTGAAGCAGAAATCTTTGTGAATGATTGCATGAACAACAACGTGTACTCAGTATATGGGCAGATGCACCAAAGTGCTCCACCAGACTCCTGTAGAATTCTGTTATTGATAGTATTTTTGAATTTTACTTTATTCATCTTTATCTGTTTTCTTCCTTTAATGTAAAAAGAAATTAATCATGGAAAATTCATACCTACAAATGTCATATTTTCTTTATTACAGTAATATTTTTTCACCACAGGGTAACTACTGTAACTACTGTCTCTCTGCTTCATCACTTCCGTAGACCTTTATTTATTGTTTGTATGGTGTTTTCTGAAAGCAACAGTCTCACAGTTAAGGACCCAGATTGTTTTAAAGGAACACGTTAGTAAAACGGATCAACTTAAAGTAATTATGATGATGATAAACCGAAGAGTTATCAGGTATTTAAGCAGCGTGATCTAAAAATTAAAATTTGTCCTTGAAAAAACCAGCTTTTAGGACGTTCCTAAAGAGAAGCGCTAACGATAAATTATGCTATTATAGTGTTAGCATTAAGATTGTTTATTTTATCACATGAAAAATTGCTGTTGACAAAACTATTAATCAGCTTCTGGAACGGTTTCTGTCTCATTTTGCTAATGCTTTGGCAAGGCTGTGATCAGATAAACAGCAGCTCAGGTTTTAAACTTATACAATAGGCTAACTGTGCTTTTTCAGGCTTTCTGAAGTGTTTTCTATTTATTTTGTCAACTAAACAAGCTGTATTGGTGATAGAAAGTGCTAACTTTGCTAGCTAGGCTATCTAACAGTGCTAGGTGTGTCATTATCTAAATAAATAGAAGCTCCTATTGGGTTACCAGCGGTTAATTGTCAGCACACCTTGATGGCTTTGGATAGACTAAGCTAAACTGAACACTTTAAAATAATTTTTACCTAATAATGGACGGTTAGAACGGTTTTTTAGCTAAACATGCTAGCTTGCGTCTCCTCGGTTGGCCTTACACTCTTTCACAGAATAGCTGCTATCAGAAAAGTCATCAGTTTGTAATCTAGGCATACGGAAAAAGTGTTTTTATTATCACCATATGTTCAAAAGATTCCCAGATTTGTTTTTTTTTGTTTGTTTTTTAATTTGTCTACATGTTAAGTTAACTTTTTAGTGATTTCTAATTGCTCTGAGAACAGCTGCCATAAAAAGACGTAAACTGTCGGAAACCGATTGTTTTCTAAAAGCGTCCGCTACCAGGTTTGTTTTTAAAGTCATGATCTGCAGAAGGGCTCCTATCCTTCTAGCTAAGCTGGATCTTAATGACCTTAACTTTTAAAATTGAACTTAAACTCTCAAACATGTTCCTTTAAAATGCATCTGGGCCTGATCACTTTAACTGGGTTCCTCCCAGTTAAAACGCGGCTCCACTGGACCAGCTTAGAATTACCTTCCTTGTTTTTTCCAGGATGTATTAAATAATAATGACATGCCACTCATATTTTTCATTCATTGTAGCTTCTTAAAATGGTATAAGGTTTATTTTTTTCTTTGTTTTGGTATGTAAGCTTAGTCTAGATAGTTTTTTTTTCCTCTATTATGTTTCACAATGTTTACATTTTGTTATGCATGTTATTCCAATTTCCTACACAGTGTTTTGCACACTACTACGGCATCAGTCTTGAACGGCACTGCTCATTCATGTAAAGTACTTATAAGTGCCTGATACTTAAATTTGGAGTTAATGTTTGTAAGCAAACGAAAGTTAAATTAGCTCATTAGCCTTCATGCCACCGACTTGAGCGAGGGGTCCCAGTCTAGTGGAGTTTTGTTGAACTTTATGGCCTTTGCGTGTTTTGATGATTCCTGTGTCGAGGATCTGATGGGGAAAGAGCATCGATAGCAGGACGCCGCTCAGCTCCGCGTGTCGGACTGAACCGGACCTACAGGACTTTAAAAAGGGACACCGAGGGGTCGTTTGGACATTCATAATGATAAATGATCAAAATAAAGGTGCTACATGTCACATTTTTACGTCTTTGAATTGTATTAATATGACTTTTCTGCATTTTCTTTTTAAATTCCTCAATTTCATGTGAATATTCATCTAAAGTTTAACTTCCAGCAGCATCATGATGCCCTAATCTACTTTTTTTTTGTTTTTTATCTTACTCTCTGATTCATTTAGTCTCTTAAAAATGCTTTTTCAAATGCTTCCCACGAATAGATAGTTTGGGATTATTATGTAAACAGATCAATTAAAGCTGGTTTAGAGGCAAACTATGATGAAGTTAAAGTTCATTATTTTTTGCATTATTTTTACTGAGCTGAACAGAATCAATCGAGAACACAATTGACTAAATATTTTTGACAAAGTGGAATTGAGTAACCAGATGTGGTTGGGCTTATACATGTTTTCTTCTATACTTTTTAATTTTCATTTTTCCTAAGAAAGCCAAAGGGGTTTTATGATCTAAACTACCTTTTTATTTTAAGACTAAACTACTAATGGAAGCATTACAATTCATTGTTGACAAAAAACACAAACTTATAGTCATTAAATAACTATGCAGATGTGTTTATGTACAGGGAAAAATTTAACTTCTGTTGCTTTAAAAAAAATCTACAAATCAGTGGGTTTATATAAAATATTAAAGTGGGAAAATTAAATCTAAAATCAAAACTTTTTTTTTTTTTTGTGATGGGGAAAAAGAAAATTGGTAATTAAAAAGTCATTAGGAGAGTCAATCACATTATCTAGCTTCTATGTAACTCCTCTCCTGAAATCATCATGCCAGGCCTGTGATAATAAATCCAAAATGCCTTAAACAGTCAATTTCCTGCAACCAGCTTATATCAATAAAATCCAGATGGTGAAAAATGCTCCATGTGGCACCTTTACGAACGGGATGTTACACATATGAATGTCTGACTTTAAGGATTCTAAAAAAAAAACAAATATTTGTTTAATACTAAGCACAGATTAGCTGTAAAATCAAAGCATCTCCTCCAAAAGTTTGTCTTTTGTTTCTAGCATTTAAAGAAGGAATCAACTTGAGGCGATGGATGTGACGCTCTTGATTTGTCAACCTGATACTTTAAGGACATGTTTTATTTTCATTCTATGCTGTTTTACAACAACACGTGGTCCGTTCTCTTCTTTTTGGTCCTGTTTTATTGGTAAATGGCTTTCAGTGTCAGGTACCGTTCCATTTTAACACTGTATATTTATATTAAAAGTAATCTGGTGATAAGATCTGAATTATTGTTTTCTTTTCAAAAGATGAAACTTTTATAGCAGAGCTCTTCTTCTATTCAATTTAGCGATTTAAATAACATTTAAAAAAAAAAATCTAATAAGAACAACACAATGTTAAAATATACGACTAAATGGTCGCCAGCATTAAAGTTTATACAAACCAACCAAAATATTAGGACCATGTACACTATATTATTACATAAAGTACTTATTTTATTCACAAAGTACTGGGGTAAAAAAAAAAAAATCTAAGGTTTTATTTAAATTAAAGAAAGGAAATCCTTAATTCTTTTGATAGAAAAGCAGTTTTGTTTTTTCTAGCACGGAAACAATGAGACAAAGGATTCAGATGTACGAACTAGACTCCATGGTACTGAGGGGCAAACTGGCAGCCTAATGTTTTAAACAATGGGAGATGGAGCCTCTTGGCCTGAGCACTGAAGTAATAACGTGAAGAATTGTTTTACTAAAATCAATAATTGATGCATTCATTAATATCTCATTTTTGTGAACAAACATTTGATAATCAGTTGATTTTTTTATTTATTTATTTTTAGATGGAGCATTTAGTGCTCTGAAAAAGTTGCTCATCTAAAAAATCTGTTCTGAATCTGGTATTTTATGCATATATCTAAAACATTAGGTACAAGTATGCAAAAGGCCTCCTTACTCTCAATACAATAGCTTATTTGTTTATCTGTCTTCACAGTGACTTTTCACAAGTCTTTTTTTGGTAGCACCCTAAATGCTGAATATATGTTTATTTCTGTACCTCAGTTCAAAAGGTGAAACAACTAAACACAAATGTATCTTATAACCTCTCAATTCTGTTTAATGTAAGTTCCAGGCTGCTCAGTGGCAGTTGCAACAAGAATGTCCTAGGTTCGATTCCCAGCCTGAGATCTTTCTGCATGGAGTTTGCATGTTCTCCCTGAGCATGCGTGGGTCCTCTCCAGGTACTCTGGCTTCTTCCCACAGTCTAAAAACAGGAGTGTTAGGTTAATTTGCTTCTCTAAGTTCGCCTTAGGTGTTAGTGTGTGTGTGAGAATGTTTGTTTGTTCTGTTAGTCTCCGTGTTGCCCTGTGATAGACTGGCGACCTGTCCAGGGTGTACCCCCTCTCTCGCCCACTGACAGCTGCAGATGGAAAATGGAATTATGAATGATAAAGTTAAAACTTTCCTTTTTGATAAAGCTTATAGTTAGGGTGGCTCAGGTTATCCTGAGCTATCTCTATAGTTATGCTGCTATAGGCTTAGACTGCCGGAGGACATAGGGACCCCCATTTCATCATTCTGCTTCATTCTCTCTCTGTTCTCCTATTCTGCAGAATCTCTTAGTTCAATCTCTAACCTTCTGCTCTCTCTGCTTTTCCTCAGAGTAGCTTTGCCTCGTCTGTTCCTG
>NW_015150741.1:896657-938374 GCF_000732505.1 Cyprinodon variegatus
TTTTATTGTAACTATGACAGGGAAACTGTTTTTTAAAGAATAGGTCTAAATGACTGAAAAAAAAAGACTGAACGTTATATTTCAACGTTCAAATACAAAGATTGACTTAAAATGTTTATACTTATTTTTAGTGACGTCTTACTGTTCTGTTGGTTCTATTTTCTGAAATGGCCTTATAGTTACTATGACAGAGTGTGATTCCCTAAAATACCCACTAGATGGAAATGGAAATCTTTGATAAAATATCTGGCTTCTTTTATTTTTGGTTGAGTTTTGTTCAGTTTTTATTCTAAAAAAAAAATAAAAAGAACTCATTAGTTGTTTAATTTCTTCCATCACTTAACATTTTTCATTAAAAAAAAGTAAATAAAGAAAAAAGTCCAGTTACACGTATTACACGCTTTATTGCTCTTATTTTTTTTTTTGTAAAACTGTATTTTCTTATGAAATGTTAGCAGTTATATTTTGGGACGTGAGCTCAGGAAGAACTGAGCACATTCCTTCCCTGCAGGACTCATAAAACCAGAGTTGTGAAAACATTGAGAGAGTAAACATTCACACCAAGGAGGAAATGAACACATTCCTCAGTCTGCAGCAGGAGCTTTGTTACCAACGTCGTGGTAAAGGTTGTGTTTAGGCTGCCCAGACTTTCTTCGGGGGGCGGGGGGGTTAATCCAATACATGAAATGATTTTTTTCTTGGAGCATTCAGCATCCATCTGTTATCTTTTTTAGTTTTCCTTAGTTGACCTTAAGCTGATCTGAAATGCTGACTCTGCTTCTTCTTCTCAACAATAAAACATTGATTGTCTATAGCAGCAGCTCCCAAACTCCCCTCCCTAAGAGCTGCTTTTAGATGCATCAACCCATCAATCTAACTATACTTATTAAAAATAAGTGCTATGTTGATTTAAAAGTGATAAAGCTAAAGGGAATGGTCTTTATCTCTCCCTTAAAAACATCAGCAATCTCCATGGCAGATTCATTCACGGACAGGAGGCCATAATGCTGCAGAGAAGCCTACTCCTGCCCCAAAACACACTTGAATGGTTACATAACCTTCTCAGGCATCAGGTGTTGCATGAATCTGTTAATCACCCATTCATTAAAGTCAGATGTCAACAGGGGAAAAGCTAAATCATGCGGGGCAGCGCGCCCTGAGGGCCAGAGTTAAAGAAGCTTGGCTGAAGCTTGGCTTTTAGATGCACCTCTGCTTCAAATTGCTGAATCCCCTCATCAGCATCCAGTCATCCAGCACTGAGGAGGTCAAGTGACGAACCTGTCATGTGATTGAGGAGTATCAGAGAAGGGATGCAGCTTTAGGGGATTGGATCTTTAGAGCGCAGGTCGGGCCTGTTTGCTGACCAGCACAGTAACACCACGGTCATTGAACCAGCAACTGCTCCCTTTGGCAGGTTGGGATGGAGCAAAGTCCTGTTGGAAAAGGGAATCAGCGGCGTTGATTCTGTGCCTCAACACTCTTCATCTAAACTCTGGGACGCTGATTTTCCAAGTTAAACACGTTTAACATTCATCTGAAAAGGAAAAGGATCCTTGGTCTCAGCCCGGTAAGAAGCTTCTGATGTTTGTGGTTAATGTCTGGCAGCTGCAGCCCGTTACCTGCATACATCCGTGGCGTTGCCTTAATCTGAGCTGCTGTTTCCTCCTTGTGATTCAGCCTTAAATCTTCCCTTTGCTTCATCCCTGGCTATCATCCTGTTCATTTCTGTATTTCCTGAGATTATTTTTAATCTACTCATCTTCTGGGGATTAATCCCATGATTGTATAAAAAAAACATACATTTGTCTCTTAAAGATCTTTTTTTCCCACTTTATCAAGAACTGTTAAAGATAAAATGTTGAATTTTCATCAAATTAACTGTAAAAATTAAGGATACATATTGCTTTGTAATTAACCTACAAGCAGGTTTCACATTTTCCTATCTTGATAGAACCTAAAATTGTTTATCTCAGAAGATACAGCTATCAAACAAAAAAACAAAAAAAAGATGTTTCTATATTTTTTCAATCCGAAAAAATTTAACAACTTTGTGGTTTTGAAAAAAATCTAACATTTCCTAATGTTTATGTAACTGGCACAGTCTGGGTCTGTTGCTGGTTTTTAACCTTTTAAAATAATCTGATTTTTACAGATTTCTTTATGAATAACACCATAAAAGCCACGGATCAGATGGAGACATGCAACGTTAATCCCCACTTTGTTTCACTCCCACACAATTTCTATCTCGACGCCCACATATGTTCTTAGCTGGAAACATCCAAAGTGTATTTTCACCTTGCAGAGGAGCAAACCTTCCTCATATGAACAGGTTTACAGCGATGGGAGCCAATGTTTCTGATCCCACTCTATCAGTTCAGACCACTTTAAGAGAAAAGATAAAACAAAAATGTTTATAAAAACTCAGGTAAGATGGAAACAATGAGAGAAATTAAAAATCTAAAGCTTTTATCTGACTTGTACTGAACTAAGAAACATAATTTTAAAAATGCACAAATAATCCAATCTTATTCAGAGGCTACAGCTGCTTCTGTTTTGTTTTCCATCTGTCCTCCCTGGGAGTCTTCTCAGCATAGAGGCTGATCAATAAATCAATCAGTTTCTCTCTGCTGATCAGGACATCTGTGGATTTCTGTGGAACGTGACCTTTTGTCTCATGAGCAGCAGAAAAACATGCTATTATTATCATTTACTCTCTAAAACCCAAAAAGCAATAACTGACAGAATTTAGACACAATTATCCGAGAGAGGATAAAATAAAGTAAGAATTGAACAAGCCGAAGTCTTAAACATTTAGATAAGCTTAAAAAACTTGATTTAAATGGATGTGGATGCTACAGAACTATTGGTAATAATAAAGGAATAACAAAAAACAAACCACAGGGGTTGTTTGCTCTGATCTCTTTGTTATATAAATGAAATGTAAAGCTATCTGAAGTTTTACTTTCTCAGCTTCAACTGGAGGAAATGCAGCAGTAGCTGGGATTCAGAAATAAGGTAGGGCTGGTGCACATGACCCATGTTTGGAAACGGTCCAGGAGGTGGAGGCGCTGCCCATGGATCTTTGCTTTGACCTCTCTGCTGTTTATTTTCTTTTTTTCCTCAGATCTGTGAGACATTATGTTCATGGGCGGAGCTAGAAAGGGGGCAGGGGCCCCTTCCCAGGTCACTGGAACATGAGCCCCATTTACACTCCCCTTTAGAAACCGTGCCGAGATCGGTCTGAGCACGGTTACCGAGATAACTGTAGAGGGTAAATGCCAGAAACAACTGAACCGGACTAAACTGGTACCAGTTCATCAGTGGACCTCGGTGCGGTTCAGTTCTGGCTCAGTTCTCAGATAACAAAGAGAGCATGAGCTGACTGCATCATCTCCTTACAGACAGCCTGCGTAATCATGAATATTCAGACATTCAGAAAACTCCCAGCTTCCCTACAGAATCATTCCACTGATGATTCTGCTTGGCAGTTTGATGAGCCTCAATGTCTGTGAGCCCTGATTAGACCATCATTGTCGTATCCACTTTCCAACAGTCGACTCTGTCAAGTAAATTCACCAAAGGCGGCCTTCTTCGCCTGACTTTCTGCAAACAACGAAATATCACAATTATGGCGCCCAGACTGTGCAATATTAAATGGCACCGCCATGTTGATTTGCTTGACTTCTTCCTTCAGTCCTAGCAGTGGTACTGTAGATCATCACTAGGAGGTGAGGAACCATACTAGCGTGATGTGTAAACCATCGTAAGGAACCAAGCTCTGCACGGTTAATTGATCCGAACTCAGATTGGTTTCAGAGGGGTAGTGTAAATGGGGCTATGATTTACTAGCCTGACGTAGTCCGACTCAATTCTAGTCAGAATATGAGTCTGATACTGCTCCATAGAGCTGTGATTATGGGGCGTGTTTTGAACGAACCAGGAAAAAAATGCCTCTGCACTCAATTGGATAGACCTACAACCAATAAGAGCAACGGAGTGCGTGACGTATGTTAAGCCACGCATAGTTGTTTTCAACAAAAATCAAAGCGTGCAGTTGCACGCCTAGACATGACACTGTATTTGCAGTTTACACTCGGAGACTTTAAAATGTTGCACTGCTAAATTTATCTTCCCACGCTGCTACATTACTCATACTTCATCCATCCTGTACATTCCTATTAATATACATTTTATTCTCTACTTCTTGTTTTTATATATCTGTAAATATTTTTTCTATTTATATAATTTGATCTTGTAGCTAGTTTTTATAATATAATTAATTTTTTTATATTCGGATGTAGCTGGGGCCGTGACTCTCAATTTCGTTCTACCTCATGTAACACGTGATGTGAATGACAATAAAGTCTCTTGAATCTTGAATCTTAGAAAAAGAATAAGAAGATGAGCCTTGATCGCGTTTCTCTGTTCCTCTTTTAAAATTAATTTGCTGTCGATATCTTCTAGAACAGACCTAATAGCAGAATCTACTCACCTCAACTCTCCGGCGGCAGCCATTATTGTTGTCACCCAAGTGCGGTTTGGTCACGTGGTTGATTACGTTACTGTTGATCATCTGTCCATCATCGTATAAAGCCCGCCCTGACAATTTGATTGGCCCGCCAGAGAGTGGGCGATCATACTCGCGCTACTATTGAGCAATGCCAGACCAAACTTCCCGACCTCAAACGTTGTGGGCGGGACTATGTTCGGAATGGCACCCAGGCTAATGATTTACCACCTGTGTTTTAGAAGCAAATATGCAGTTCCCCTCTAAACCAGAGGGTGGCAGCACGGTAACTGAGTAGATTTTTCAGTTTTTAGCACTTTATCCATCAACTGACAACAAAATTACAATTAATTAACAATTCACATCAATATACTAACGACTAAGGATGCAAGATGGAACAGTGGGGGGCACTGCTGCCTTGCAGCAAAAAGGTTCCGGGTTTGATTCCTGTTACAGGGTCTATCTGCAAGGAGTTTGCATGTTCTCCTGTTAGAAAACATGACTCTTAGGTTAATAGGCTTCTCTAAAGGGTATTTAGGTGTGAGCGTGTTTCCATAGTTGTGTCAGTCTGGTGACCTGTCCAGCGAGTTCCCCTGCCTCTGCCTCATAGACTGACAAGCATGGCCTCAATGCAAAGAGATGGATGGATATTAACAGACAAAACACAGCTAGATTACATAACTGTTTTACACAATATAGAGTAACAATATGTGCGCAGATGTATAAGCAAGGAGTTTTAAAAAAAATCTAGTCCATCTTTACTGATTTATTAGGAAAATTCTGATGTTTTGCTCGTTCAGTTTCCAGTTGGTTCAGTGTGATCAGTTTTCTGCCGCCCCTCAGTACACACTGATCTCTCTCTGCCATCCCTGTTAAAATGTTCTTATTCTCTGGTAAACACTGAATCTTCAAAGCTGAATGCTAAAGTCAGAATATCAATCATTCCAACAGTAATGGTAATGTTGCTAAGTTAAAATTAGAATTCAAAATCCACTCCGGCTGTCACAAATAGGAAAATGTTGATTTTTTCAGCTTTTTAAAGTGTTGTGTCGACACCCAACATTTCCATACATGAAGTGCATCAGTGGTCCGGCTGTGGACATGTTGTAGCTGTCTGCTGTAAAATGAGCTGATTCTCTTTCGCCTTTGAAAAGTTTCTTCACTTGAATCTGAGATTTCGGATGTTTTTATAATCCTGCAAAAAACTTGTTCTTTTACAGAGAGAATGATTTTGGAGAAGGAGCCATTTTCCCTGCATGGTAGAATTGCTCTGTCAGTTTTCTTTGTGATCAGTTACCCACACATTCGACTAAAAAAGGGTTTTAGACAGACAGTCTCAGGCACGTTCTCATTAATTTATATTATTCATTTGAAATCTGGCATTTAGCATAAACATCAACTGGGCTTGGATAATTACAGAAAACTGCAGCAATTTACTACAAAATGAAACTTTTGTTCAAATCGGTTGTGAAATTAAATGAAATCCGACTGAATTTTTTTTTTTTTATTCTATGCTGTGAAACAACAACAAACAAAAAAAATACTTCCTTTGTGTAGATGTGTTAAAAACGTATCCCCTTATAGTTTAAGCCAGACCTCCTCAGTCTGTTAAATATTAATACAAACAGCACGGCTGCCCCACTGGGAAATCATTTGTAGAATAAAGCAGATCTCCAATGACCTAACAGTTTAGGAATTCCCCTCCAAGTCCCTCTCTTTGGGCTTTTGTGGACATTGTGAGCGATGGACTGAAAATGAGGTCCTTTTCTCCTCGTTTCCCGGAAAAGTTGACATTTAGGAACAGGTTTTTATTTCCCGCCAGTTGCCGTGGTAACCATCCCGCCACAGGGTCACCCCAGTATTTGTCTCTCCCTGCCTGCCGGCTGGCTCCGAGCCCACATACCTTCCCCTCGGTTCTCAGGGCTGGGAGGATAATGGAGCAGAGGAGTAGGCGCTGGTTGGCGCTTTAATTGGCACAAATAGTAATCGTATGCAAGCTGAAACTTTGAATTGTTCATCTTTTCTCATTCTGCTACATTTACCTCTCAAAGCTTCATTTAGGTTTTCTCCTTAAATCACTTTAACACAAAATTACCACAGTTTAAAAACTGGGTTTCCTAATAGTAGAGGAATGTCAGATATTTTAAATCATGGGTCAAATTTTGGTTGAGGGTGAAGCCTAATTCTAAAACTCCAGCTCTGCTCCATCATGTCTAAAAATTTCTCAGTTCAGCAATACTCAAGATAAATGTTCTTGCGATAGCAGATGAATTAAAAAGGTATGTAGACTGCATTGTTTCCAAATTCATTAAATGTATCATTTTGGCAATATAAAGGAAAATATTGGAAGCATAGGCAATATCACTCAGAAAACGCTAGTCTCTGACTCCCTGCAGACTTCCAGCAGTCGGCCAATCAGAAGGAAGCTGGATTTAGCTAAAGACTGGGATTGTTGTTTTGCTTTTTCTTGCTGTAAATTGAGCTAAACAACCTGATTAATACCACCAATCAAAAGTTAAAGCTAATATTAAAACATGTTGCCTCCTAATGACTGAAAATTAAAACAAACAACAATTTATTTAGGCTCAAAAGTATGATGCAAAAGGTCCAGGACATAAAAAGCACCATGAGAGAAGGAACAGCTCTCATAACTCAGACCTTTTCTAATTAAGTCACATTATACTAACACTGGGTGATTCAACCTTAAAATGACAGCAAACTGTCACAGTTCCAGGGCTGGTTGTTGGAAATTAGCCTCGGCTATAAATACTGATACCGACATTGGGCTGTTTGGATATAATAAACCAAGTTTAATTTATCTATTTAGCTAACATAAGTTTTCAAACCCATCGTATGAATTTGAAGGAAAATGTTTTTGGAAGGATTATAGTTTGTACAAAGGTATGAAGGCATGAAGACACAAAAAAAATATGAAAATAGATTAAATGTGTGCATAAAATGATAGACTGGGTAGGATTGATTGATGTTTTAATGGAAGAATGGAAAGATGTCAAAAATACATTCAAATGTACCTGGTTCAGAGAACACAGCATATTTTTTTCTAAAAAGTTGGGTTTGTTCGATGGGACCAATACTGAATGTTTTAATTTCCCCTTAAGGGAAAATGAAGCTAATTTCTGTTTCTCTTAAACTCTTTTTATATCTTATTGGATTAATCAGCTGGGATGCTCAACATCTGCATTAGCATCATCACTGACAGATGTGTATCATTTACCAGCTCCGGTTTGAGTAAATAAAACTAGTCTGGATATTAAAACAATATTCTCTGCTGTTCTGTATGCATTTGGCTGCTTGGAAGAGAAGCTCGGGATTAGGGGGGATTATCCTAAGAAAGGAATCAATGTCAAGATTATGGTTATGTGTTTTTTGTGTTAAAAGGATAGGAAAATGTATGTAATAATAGTAATGTAAGTTTTTGATCATAACGGCACTATTAAGAACAAATATTGCCCTAAACGTCCATATTATGCATCCTTAGCTGGTCCAAACTGGCCTCAGACCCACACTGGAAATGTAACAGTGTGTAAAGGTCCGTGGTGATGCTGACTGGATTTTCTCACTGAAGTAAAACTGTGAAACATCAAGCAGACGTCCATTCTCTTTACATTTTATATGAGGAGTAAAGCAGCTGCAGAAGATAAAACAGATCTGCTCGTCTAAACGGGATCCAGCCCCGCAGAGCGAGCTGACACTAAACTGCTTTTTCCTAATGGAGCCTCTGAGTGGACAAATTAGCCTGTCAGGGCTGAGCCGGGGAGATCACACAGACTTTAGCTTCTGGAGGAAATGATCAGCACTTAGAGGAGCTGTGGCTTTACATCCAAGGCAAAGACGAAAAAGGTCAAAAGACTTAAGTCTCCCTGAAATTTCATTTAGACGTCCACACACAAAAAGATTTCTTTCTTCCTAAAATTGTGTTGGCTGATGGATTTTTTAATAAAAGAAGCAACTTGTACCTAGTGAATTAGCTCAGATAAGTTAAAGATATATATATATATTTTTTGAAAGTTTATTTTACCTTCTCTATCTAATTAACTTTACAAACATAAAGTTGAAACAAATATCCTATACGAATAGCAGAAGGACTTTTTCTTGCCAACAAAACCAATTCTACATAAAAATATACATTTGCTTGGTTTAAAGATGAGTGAAGATGAAAATAACTCAAGCTAAAATATGAAAATGATAGAAAGGGGTTATCTGCCAAATTAGTTTGAAAAATCCTGAAATACTTGTACCTCTAACTGCTTTGAATTCGACATCACAGCTTGAAATTAAATTAGGATTATATTCCCAGGGGGCAAAAACTGCAAGAAATATACGTAACTGGTTTACTGTTACTTCTTGAAGGTTCTGATGTGGACAACAGGCTTAAAAACAAAAACAAGAAGGTACTGGAGCAAACTTTGATTTGAAGGAGCATAGTGGAAGTTCCAGAATTCTTGCTCAAGTCTGCCCCCTATGGTGACAAGTTGAAATGACACCTGTGTTGTCACATTCATAGAAGAGGAAAAAAAGCCTCTGCTGCAATGACTTCACAGGTCTTTAGTTTGGGGTAGAAATGTCTTCTTAGATAAGAAAGTTATGAATATTGATGTTGAATTGAAAGGACTTATTAGATATTTGAGACAATTGTGGATCTAAATCCTTCCCCACGACTCTGGTCACACTAAACCAAAGTTTTATTTTCCTACTCTTTTGTGGAGTTGGTGTTTGCAATGCATTTGTGGCATTTTTAGTATGGTCCATCCCCCCAACAGTGTGTATTCTCTCACTAAAGCATCAGTGGTAGCAGAGATTCAACAAATTTAAGGTATAGTGAAGAATTTTGACAGATTTTTGAAAAGATCCGCCCTAATCACTTTAAAAAGTGGAGAGGGCGCATGCACATGTACAACCCTGTACCCGCTCCAGAGAGGGATTGCCTATCAAAAGCCTGGATGAAAGTAGTTGTTTGCATCCGTCATAAAGCTTATTTTCCAAAAGAAGATGTCCACTATGTCAGACTCTTAGGATGGCCTTATGTAAACATATCACCAGAATGATTGACAATAGGAGGACCACTTATTTTGATGATCCACCCCGAAAAAGAATTTCCTCCACTATACCTTTAAGAGTCAGGTGAACAGGAGCGGCAGTAAATCAAGGAACAGAGTCTATAGAAGCAGCTTCATTAGATAGAGCAAAACACTGCACGTGCTTAATAGACTTTTCCTCTCGGGAGCGGGTACAGCATCGCCAAAGTCGGTCCTCGAGGGCCGCTGTCCTGTCGGTTTTAGAGGTTTCCCTGCTCCAACACAGCTGATTTGAATTGAAAGCTGATTAACAGGCTGTTTCTCAACTTTAATCATCATAATCAGCTGTGCTAAAGCAGGGAAACCTCTAAAACCTGCAGGACAGCGGCCCTCGAGGACCGACTTTGGGGATGCCTGGGGTACAGGGTTGTGCATGTGCATTTTGTGGAGAGGGTTGATCTTTTCAAAAATTCTCGAAAACCCTCCACTATAACTCTTTTAGAAATGGGGCTTTAAAGAAATGATGAAATATATTATTGGGATAAACATACAGCCATTTGTGAAATTAATTAGATTTTTCTTTGTCCCTATTGTAAATGTTTTTTTTAATCTAATTTATTTATGTATTTGACAGGGACAGTGTACATTAAAAAGCATTCCTGTAAATGCAACAGAATTAGCCAAAAGGCTATTTTTCATTTGTTGTCCCTGGACAGATCTTAAAATTGTCTACCTAAAAAAACACAATAGTAAGCATTCTACAATGAAAAATACAAATATAAAAAATAAATTAAAAACAGCTATAACTCCTCAAAACTCATTTAAAAATACAGAATAAGTGTTCGCTGGACTACAGAGGTTAATAAAATAGAATAAAACATTTAAACTATGTATATATAAATATATATACATACATACACACGTATACACATACACAAATATACATACACACAAACAGCAGAGACACAAGTGGCAGCATGGCTTGTTAATGATAGACATTTAACTAATGCTGACATATGAGCCAATTTTTTTAGATGCTTTTTGAAAATAGTGTATGTTGTAAATTCTCTGATGATCTGAGGGACAGAGTTCCATTCCTGAGATGCTGTAACTGCAAAGGCTGTTTGACTAAAAGCACTTTTACGCAGAGGAAAAACACAGTCTCCTCTAGCCGACCCACGTGTTACTGTTGGCGTGTTCCTGATTTTTACAAACTGACTGAGTGGAGGACATGACAGACCAAGGATTATTTTGTAAAACAGACAGAGGTTTGCATACTTGATGGTTTTCCCAGCTAATCAAATAATGACTGAAGTTAAAATAATGGCACTTTCAGGATTCCATACTTTTAACCTCATAGTGTGTAGCTTTAGTGTTTGCAGAAATCCTCACAGGATTAAAATTATATTAACCAAACAAAATATATTCCTTTTTTAATCTCTGTTGCTTTTATTTTATTCCTTAATTGTGTTTGGTTTATTTTTCATAAATATTAACCATAGTTTTCATGGTGTTTCGGCTTTAGGACCCTGCAGACATGTTCCTGTCCTCTTTGTCTCCACCAGTCAGATCCTCCTCCTGCTCCTCCTGCTCCTCCTGCTCCTCCTCCTGCTCCTCCTCTGTGGTTTCATTCCGTGTCTCTCTCCATCAGCAGCGCTCTGGATGCTCGCAGGGATTGAACCATGGCTGTGAACCTCGCCAAGAACCGGCTGGCTCTGCTCACCGCCTACCAGGACGTCATTGATGAAGCTTCGGACACCGACTGGTGAGTCCTGCAGCCGGACCCCCCCTCTCTGCGTGTTGCGGGGCTTTTTTTGTTTTTGTGTGTGCGTGCATTGCGGGGCTGAAGATGCGCGGGGGTCGCAGTGAAGTGCGGGAATAAGCGTCTCTGAGCTGCTTTACTTTCTGCTCGTCCATCAGCTGCAGGGAGCCTCTGATCAGCGCTCCGCTCTCTCTCCTCTGAGCCGCACTGCAGAGTCTGATCGCTGCTTTGTTTCCCTCCAGCAGACTGACTCCAAACCAGCAGGAAGCGGTTTGCTGTGACTGGGAGGCTTTAGGTGAGGGAGGAAGGGGCCTGGTCCAAAGCCAGCATCCCTGAACCAGGGAGGAGAGGGGCGAGGCCAGAGGGAGGGAGGGGGTGAGAGAGGGGCCTCCATCATCACTCTTTGTGGCTCTGGGACCTGATGTGAGGGTAGATGTTTCCTCCAGAGGTGGTCCGGCTCACTAGTTCTGGGTTTTGCTCTTGATTTAGTTCTGGACTCTGACCGGTCCTTTCCAACCTGTGAGAATAGAAGCTCATTGTTGCTCTTATTCTGTTGGCTTTACTTTAGACACACCTCAATCCATCTGACCAACCTCCCTATACCATAATACCCCTACAGCCGTGTCTCATCACTGTTGTTTTCTATGATCTAACTGATCTGACCAGCAGGGGCGGATTTACCATAAGGCAACACTAGGCAGTTGCCTAGGGCCCAAAGTTCCTGGGGGCCCCATAAAACTCTGTTTACATGTATGGTTAATACAGCTATTCCTTATTTTTGCACATCAATTAAGTTTTTAATAACAATTCTTTCACTAAAATGCCATCAGAATACTTATAATATTAAGTGTGTCTCAGCCCCCCCATATTGGATCAGTCCATTTGAAAACAAACGATGCGAAGAGCAGTGTTGCAAACTTATCACTTTTGTCGCTATATTTAGCTAATTTTCAGACCCCTCTAGCTCTTTTATCTCAAAAAAGCCCCTAGCACCAAATCTACCAACTTTTTTCTGCTACTGGAGATTTTAGCGACAACATATAAAAGCAGCGAACTCTGCTCTCCAGAGCAAGTAGATTGGTAACCCTGCCTCCTGCTATGGAGAACGGATAAGCAGATCATGGCTTGTCTACAGTGAAAAGAAGAACTGGGTTATTTATTTTTTGGAAACACAGCTCCTTGAGCTGAGTGCTTAGAAAAAAATCTTTCATTCCTTTTGAGACAGCATGAAAAGTCATCTGAGTACAAAACTTAGAGAGGAAAACGGCAAGAAAAGGGACAAGAAGAGAGGGACAAAACTAGAACAAATGATGTATGTCTATTCTATTAAAATTTCTGTATCTGTATAATGGGTCTGTTTTATGTGTCATCTTCTAAGTTCAGAGGGCCCCCTGCCTGTGTTTGCCTAGGGCCCCAAATTTTCTAAATCCACCCCTGCTGACCAGCGCATCTCTTCCTACATGTTTTGTGTCTCCTACAGATAACAGATGATCTGTATTAGATAGCGGTGAGCTGTATATCCTATTAAAGCAGCAGCTCTCTGCAGCTCCTCCAGAGTCACCAGCTTCTCTGACCTTCAAAGTGTAGGATTGAGCTTTTTAAATCTAACCCTGAAGGGTTAATGCAATGTTTGCCTCAACAGACCTGTGGCTGTTTGTCAGTCGGACCAAAGCAGGGAGGCATCATCCTTCAGCTGAGCATCTATTAACTCATATTAACAGGTTGAGCTGAATGTAATCAATACCTCTGCAGCTGCTTTCAGCCAACCAGGAAGCTCTGAAGGTTTGACTTCCTTTCAAACAATCAAAGTTGGAGGAATGTGTTTTTTGGTGAATCCAAAGAAAAACACTGCAGGCACCTTCTTCCCTCCTCTTCTGTTTGTGCCTGGAAGTGAAGCGAGGAAGGACGTTTCCTTTTTAAGCTGCTGCTCATTGCTGAGAAACGCAACAACAAGAAAAAAAAAAAAAAAGGTCAAACCCGACGGAGAGCAGAACAGTTTAAAAGTTAAACTGTAAACCTTCATCTGGACGTGTGGTTAAAGGTGCAGCGTGTGTAATGTGTAGGGTGGCCAAGCTCAGGTTTCAGATCCCGTTTTCCAGTTTGTTTGCAGCCAAACACTCGTGATTCACGGTGAAATGCGAGCTTCTGTTATTGGTCATTAGTGTGAACGAGCTTCTTCTTTCAATCTGCACATTCTTCGGTTTTGGTTCCACATTTTGGTAGAGATGGATGGCAACATCAGTGTTTACAGCAGCGTCTTGATCCACTAACCCTTTTACTTCATACTCAGTACTCATTGATGCTTTTGGTGAAGATGTCACCATGAGGAAGAAATCTCCATGGGTTAGATCAATCTGGAATCTGATGTTCATCATAAGAGCCTGGCGCTCAGCTCTCCTGAGAGGCAGGAATATCATTACTTACATTTATGCTGTTGATCACTACAGGAAATTATGCTTTTTTCCCCCCGTTTAAATCCTCTGGAGGCTCCATAACAAAAAACGAAGTGTGAAAAGTGTGAATTAGGTTTGGTTTCAGAGTCTGCTGCTTCCAGAGGTCTCCCTGCGCTGCGGCAGCTCGGATGTTTTCGTTGCGGCGCAGCAGAGAGACGATGCTCCGGGCCTCGGGTCTGCCCCCGTTTTTTACACTCGATGGCATCTGAACAAAGACAGAGACTCTGCAGACCCCAAACAACATGGGTCACCCCCCACCCCCACCTAAACACCGCCCTCTGACCTGCTGGCTTTTAGATTTGCAGAGATAACCACAGGAAGTGGCCTGTTCTCAGGATTAAAACTCCCATCTTTTGGGAACCATTGCCTATAAAGGCTCAAACGTTCATTCATGTTTCATCCGTAAGCTTCTGCTGCTTCATTTTAGCCTTTAAGTCACAATAAAAATCTGCAGAGTCATGTTCAACACCTGAATCTCTTATTTGAATGATTTTTTTTTATCAGTTAATCATTATCTTTTTTTTAATGATCTTTACAGCTAATAAAAAGCACAAAATCTGTTTCACAGACACTTCGAATGTTATCCCTCTCAGGCTCAAATTAAGTTGTATTGCAGAGAAAATGATCATATGGGGTAGTAATATACAATTCAGTCTTTTTTTTGAGAGAGACCTTCACATGCAATGAATCCTGGGATGTTGCAGATTTGCAACAGTGGCCCAGAGTGGTAAATTAACACTGAAGACTGAATCTGATATGAACGTTTACTTTATTTGAATGTCACAAACTAAAAATTAACAAAACAAAATTCGAAAAAAAAAAAATCTCTCAAAAAATTAGAGAGAACTTTTTCTCAAACTTTTTCTCCACCGATTTCTCAAAACCTCTTGAGAAGGCCGTTTCTGTTAAACTGTTGCTCAAATTATAGGCAAGCTAGTAGATAAAGCATGTAGCATCCATTGGTACCTGTTTGGGCACATGTTGCGAATCCACAACTTTGAAATCCAGATGCCTCTGGTGAAAAACCCAGAGGAGATAAAATCTACTAATTGGCATGTGTCATATCCATAAACATTCATGATTCATCTTATGTAGTATTGATTTCAAAATAATGGAAATTGGTAGTGATACTTACATGAAATTGGTGCTTAGAAAATCTGTTTCAGTGACACCAAGGACTCAGCCATGTTGAAAGTGAGTCAGCAGTGCTATCTGGTGAGCTGGAGAGAAACTGTTGCACATGCACAACTAAGTCCTTCTGTTTTAGTTCTGAGTAACAAAAGCTCTTAAAATATGGATGTGGAGTAATTAGCTAAGTGGGATTTAGCTGTTGCAAATCTGCAACATCTGCCTGGAGAGGGTTATATAAGACTGATTAAAATACAACCGATTTGTACAGAGGTGCTACTTTATCTCTGACATCTTTCATGTGAGGATAAGACACAGAAGGTTAAAGCCAAAGGAGCTGGGTGTGTACAGTAACATCCATTTGCATAAGCATAAAAAGTTGAGTGGAAGGAAAAACGTTCCAGACCAACAGGCTGAGCGACTCCTTTCAGGCCAAAATTAAGGTATTTTTTCATGCACCAAATACTGAATGCAGTTTATGGACACACTGTTTATTAAAAGGTCCTTTCATTTATTGGACTTATGTCATATAGATTTTAACTAGAAACTGAATGTTATACTTACATTTTATATAATGGATCATGTTCAAAACCAACAAAAGGAAATCATTTATTTATCTTGCTGCATGCTATAATCTATATAATGTATGAGATTATTTACTTTGTGATTATATAATTAATTTGCTGAGATGAATAAGCACTTTATTTCTTCAGCAGCATTTTTTATGCTGTAAACATACAAACTGGAGGCAACCAGAGCATCTCCAGTATTTTTCAATCAGATGCTGCAGTATCTTATATTGTATTTTAGTGCTTTTGCTAACAACAACAGTTTTCGCTGTAAGGTTGCTGGAATAGGAGCTGTTGAGGTCTGCAAACCTTCATGTGTGGATCCAGATCAAAGTTTGCCATCTTATTCCTCCAGACCTCGAGGCGATCAAATCATAAAGTCCTCTTTGGTTGAGATTGTAAGAGCGAGTCCAGGTTATCCGATATCAAGAGTATCTGCAGACGCTCAGGAATGTGGAGCAATCTGTGGCTGCTGTCAGCTGACCTTTTGACCCCCCTCCAGCTGCTGGAGGAAGCCATTACCTGATGAGTCACCTCTGGGAGGCTGACAAAGGCAGGAGAAAATGGAGCTGAGTGCCAGAGCGGGTCTGTGTTTAAAACTCTGGCCAGCGCTCATTCGAATGTGTTTTTGTTAGTGCCTGAGGTGACTTCCTGTCTGGACGCGCGGTTGGCTGCAAACTGAGGACCTGAGAGAAAAAACAACCATTTCACTGGAAAGAGAAAGCAGAATAAAAAGGGGAATCGGGAGGGTTGCACTGTGAGAATGTCAATGAGAGGGGGCGTTCAGATACAAGGCGTTTGTTGAGAGAATATAAATGTTCTGCTAAAACCAACTGAATTTTTTTGTACATTTTTCATTTAGAAAATCAAAATCAAGGTTAGATGTGGGGAACCATCTTAAAGAGTAAAGGTTTTTCATTCTTTGGACAGAGGAATCCAAAACAGAGACATTTGGTTGATGCAGAGCTGAAGCACAGTGGTGGAAGGATGAGGATTTGGGCCAGATTTACAGCCATAACACTGTGGCAGATAACAATTCCTGTTTCAAATTTGGTGTCTCAAAGAGTTCTAGTTGCTCTTTGTTGTGCCTCACAGGTCTCTGTAGTGGTGAACAGTGAACGTTTAAGCGCTGCAAGTGTTAATACCAAACCAAACACACTAAGAACAGCTGAGTTCCCGCTAGAAAACATATTTCTTATCAACTTGCTTTGAAAGTTTTCGACTCAGAGTAAAACCATTCAAATGGAAAACTATTTTTGACTTTTTTGTAAAGGATGTAAAACCATAAAACTTCAGACTGTATTTAATGTGTACGTCTACTAAATAGCTGAGTTAAAGTTTTTATTTATTAAAAGTCTGCATATTGTTAATCCTGAATGGAGCAGGACGCCACTTACAAAAAGTGGAATGTGAAGTCCTTTTTGGTGCAGTTATATGCAACGTAAGACAATTTACACTTAAAATAAGAAAACACAATTGGTTTGTCTTATTTTAAGTGCATGTTATCTAATTATCTTATGTTAAGAGTAGAAATACTCATTCCATTTGCACACTATCTCATTTATCTACTTAAATTAAGGGTAAATACCCTTAATTTAAGAAACTTTTACTCATTTCCAGATCCTTTTCTAGTGAAGGAAGAGTGAGAAAAGACAACAATATGAAAAACTGTTAATATAGAGGATAACTTCTGAGAAGCATTAGGTCAAATAAGCTGTTTGATTATGCTGTGCTGTTTTTATTTTAAACTAACTGTCCTTTTCATAATTAGAGCGTCTGTCCCTGTCTGTAACCGTTAGACTCTCGTTAAATCTGCATGAGATGCAGCCACTAATCATCATAGTGTAAGAGAAAATCAATTCTATCAAAAAATGTGATAATTCAGTTGACAATAATTTATCTGTCCAGGATACCACTGTCCCAGTATTTTAATAGGTATTCATTTATTGGGATTATTCTAAATATGATCAAATGCACCATAAATATAAAAATTGTTTATAGGCAAACATCAATATCACTGTCTTACTTTTATGTAACTCTTAAACCTGCAGCCACCAGGAGCTTATCGCTCAAAAGCTTATATTCAGCTTCTCTGTACCAGCCGCAGCTCAGCAACATCAAGATCTTGTGAGGTTTTTCCACAGCTATTTTATTTTAGAAAATGGTAATATATCATCTTAACTAATGTATCGGGATAAATCCTACTTTTAAAAATGTATTGTAATACTTAGTCAGTACATTTTTGGAAACACCACAGTAGAAATCCATCCAGGTGTCCAAACATTTTAACACCAAGCATTTTATGTTATCATCATATTGTGCACTTTATACGGTGATGATGATGTGATTTCAGTGCATTCGAAAAAAATGCAAATTTTTTCGTTAATTCTATAGAAAATTTGCACCCCATTTACTTTTGATCAAAGCAACAACTGACTGCTTAAAGAATGCAGCAATTCCTCTAAACCTAAAGGTTGAAGAAACTCGGATTTGATGGATTTAAATGTGACATGAGGAGAACTAACACGGAAGCAGAGAATCACAGTAATTAAACTAAAGTTACTAATTTCTGTTTCTAATTTTAAACCCCCTCATGTCAGAATTGCAGGAAATAAATCCAGGTCTGTTCTGCTTTATTTCCACAACAGACGTTCCTCAGCGTGAGCTGCTGCCCTTTAAGCAGCCGCAGACATTGGTTTTTTTTTTCCTGCCGTGTGAACTGCTGCCCGCCTCTCAGATTAATATAGAACAGGGTCAGTAGTACAACATGCAGAAAGTCAGTCTTCTGCTTTTATCGCTTCTGCTGGAGAAAACGCGGTCTGACATTTTCCAGCCTCCTCCTGCATCGAACGCTTACAGCTTCTTCCCTCATGGTGAGGATGATCCCGCTTTAACCAATGGCGGTATTTGCTGAATGCCTAAAAAAAAAAGAGTTAAATCACGACTCAGCATAAGTTACTGGACAGTCAAACAGGTAAATCCCATCCTCTTCATCTGTTATCCTTCTCTCCTCTTCCTCTTATTGATTACGTTTCTATATAGTCACCTTTACCACCAATTCATGGTATTCAGGAGGGAAAGGATGAAAATCAAAGATGGAAGGGGGAATAAAACCAAAGATTTCCGTGCAGTGGGACCTGCAGAGGCTCCTGAGAGCGCTGACATTTAAAGGAACGACTGCGGTTCAGTTCGGTGTTGTACCCTCCACTTTCCGGTCTGCCTGTGAAATGGACGACTAGAAAACGAATGGGTTTAGCTTTTGCAAACAGTGGCTGATTGAAAGTTGTACTCGTTTAAAATTCCCCTAAGAAGCAGGATTATTTCAATAAATATATATACGGGAGTAAGGTTTGGATCCATGGGATCGTCACTTACCGGTGATGAGTGCGACATAATGGAAAAATTGCAAATCTTCTTTTGGAAAGTAAGATTGTATTAACGACGCAAACAGCAACTTTTAAACGAAGCGTGCACAAGGAGAAATGGTCTCGTGCACGCTCTCGCACATGTTTAATAGGCGTTCCCTCTCGGGAGCGGGTACAGGGTTGGGCATGTGCTTTTTTTTTTTAAGTGTAGAGGGCGGGTCTTTTCAAAAATTTTTGAAAATCTTCCACTATACCTTTAAGATCAATAGAAGATGAGTTTTATGGGAACTGAGCAGAGAACTGTGATGATATAAAACTATAGCAGTAAAGACTCTTAAAAAATGATGGAGGTTGGCACAAGTTTTCACTGGAAAAAATCGACATCTAGATAAGTCATTTTTTCTAAAAGTAAGTGATTTGTTTTTGGATT
The DNA here is from genome assembly GCF_000732505.1 of Cyprinodon variegatus. Lineage (NCBI taxonomy): Eukaryota > Metazoa > Chordata > Actinopteri > Cyprinodontiformes > Cyprinodontidae > Cyprinodon > Cyprinodon variegatus. Next base: position 915,908 of record NW_015150741.1, read on the forward strand.
GAGGAGGTAAATGAGTTATCTTGCCAATGGAACAAGACAATTTACACTTAAAATAAGAAAACACAATTGCAATGTCTTATTCCAAGTGCATATTATCTAATTATCTTATTTTAAGAATAAAAATACTCATTCTATTAGCAAACTATCTCATTTATCTACTTAAATTAAGGGTAAATAAACTTAATTTAAGAAATTTTTACTTATTTCTCGTTTTTCCAGTATGGTCCTCAAGCAAACTAGCTGATGCTATTTGTTCACATTTTTAATGATAAATTAATAGCACCTTAAATGTTAGCTACAACAAAGTGATTTCCTTTAATTAGACACATTTTTTGCTTCAGTTGAGCCACAAATATCAAATAACTTTTTAATCCAAAAACAGAATCAAGGAGATAGGATTATCTAACTTTAAAACTATGTGGAAAAAGGAAATTTGAGGCTAAATAAGAAATGTCTGTCCCACCGAGGGCTTTTTTTTTTTCTAAATAAACTCCTGTTGCAACCTTTTAAAATGTTTTTTGTTTTTACATAGTTTCATCTTGAGGTTTTTCATGCTTACTCATGCTATCAGGATGCTCTTCTGCAGTGTGGAGCTTAGAGGCTGAGCAGGAGCACAGCGGAGAAGATGGAGAGCTTTTAGTTGAGACCATTCAAGAAGGTGAAGAAAGTCGATTTTTCTTCAACTGTTTACTATTAGATTATGTAGAAACAGCCTGATGCTTTCAGCGGTTCCATTTTTAGATAAATAAGGGTAAATGCTCTAGAGTGAAATTAACATTTATCTAATAAACAAGCATCCATTGTGCCGACCCGTTCTTTTGCTGCATTTTCATGCCTCTGTTAGGAGTCAAATATGGGCATTTTGCAGAGGACCCCCCCCCCCCCCCCTTTTTCTGCTGTCTTCTCTAGATGATGACTCACAGCAATGAGGTCATAACCTTTTAGGTAATGTTTCAGGGACGTGGGATTGCTGGAGGGAGCGGCGGCGGTGTCAGTCCAAGGTCAGGATGAGGAATGAGGGGGTCGCTCTGCAGGCCCGATGACAGAAGCAACAAAATGGAGGCTGTGGTTGAATTCAATAAAACCAAGACCTTTGAGAGGTAAATTACAGGTGGAACTAAAAAACCTTTAGGGTTCATTTAAACCGGCTTAGATTAAGGTTTCTTGTTTTTTTTGTTTTTTTAGCATAATAAACATGGACCTTTGTTGCAGTGCATCAAAAAGGTCTCGCCTGCATGGATGCCTGTGATGGACTGACTATCTGACCCCGCCTCTCGCCTCATGACCACCCAGTGACCTTACAAGGTCGTGTGGCAGCAGATGTTCTCTCGTTGTTGGAGTTAAATTTGAAATTAAAGATCTTAATGTTTTCATTAACCTCATAAAAGACTCCACCCAGACAGGCCAACTGATCCAGGAGCTCGATGCTGCGTTTGACTCCATGTTTGGTGCTCAGAGCTTTATATCAAAAAGTGAGCAGAAAAGATCTGAAGTCGGATTAAACTTGACGTCAGTGTGGGATGTTTTCCTCTGAGAAGGCAATGCAGAGATTTATTAAACTGTACCCTGCTCTGTCAGGGATATAATTCCCTCTAGTTTCTCCCTGCTGCTCTGCTCTCCTACCCCTCTGATTTTTTATTTTTTTTGTAAGTTCTTGGCTTTGGTTTCCGCTGCGCAAACATCTTTATAAAACATTATCTCCAGGGACTTTTCTCTCACACAATGACAACCATGATGCTCTGCAATTTTTTGTTTACGAGACTGGCGCATTTATTATTTTTCAATATAGCAGAAGCAGGATAACGGATTAAAGTAGTGACACAAAAGTCAGACTTAAACATGGTGCTTTAGGTTTAATTGCAGTTAATTTAAAAGGGTTGGCAGCACCTGATGAAGGTTGGGGGTAAATAGAAAAACTAATTTAGAGGATCTTTAATTAGTGATGCTTGTTGATCAGCACTTTAATGCTATTTTGGCTGCCATATAACTTATTTTATCCTCCTTGTGTGTTTTACTGGATCACTTTAAAACTAAGATGCAAGCATTGCAAAAGACAAAAGAAAGCTGGACACGTCGCTACCCCTTAGCAGGGCAACACAGAGAGAAACAGGACAAACAACCATTCACTCACACACTAACAACTAAGAAGAATTAAGAGAAGCCAATTAACCTAACAGTCATGTTTTTGGACTGTGGGAGGAAGCCGGAGTACCCGGAGAAAACCCACACATCAAAGGGAGAACATGCAAACTCCATGAAGAGAGACCCCTGGCTGATAGAACTGCTGCCACTGCACCACTGAGCAGCCAAAATGAAATCATAATGATAAACAAAAAGAATGATAAATACATTTTAATCACACAGTCCTGTTTAAAAGTGGTTACAATTAATTGTTGAGAGGTAAAAAGTTTCCAGTTTAAACAAACCTGTAATATTCGAATATCTGAGAGACAGTAACATGCCTTTATTTGCACCAAATGTAAAAAAAATAAAACCTTATTTTTGTCATTTGGTGGGGGATGGATGGATGGATGGATGGATGGATGGATTTAGGAAGGACAGAGGGATGGATGGATGGATGGATAGAGGATAGATGGATTATAGAAGGATGGATGGATGGGGGATAGATGGATTATGGAAGAATGGATGAATGGAGGATGGAATGATGGATGGATTATAGAAGGATGGATGGATGGAAGGATGGATGTTGGATGGATGGATGATGGATGGAAGGATGGATGATGGATGGAAGGATGGATGTTGGATCGATGGATGATGGATGGATTATAGAAGGATGGATGGATGGATGAAAGGATGGATGATGGATGGAGGATGGGGGATGTGACTCCCTTCAGCCTCCATCCTGTTAAAGGAGCATCTCTCTCTAAGTCTCAGTCTGTTTTTCTGTAGCTCAGGATGTCAGTTCAGCAGAAAGATGGCCGTCTGTGACCTCACAGCTTTTCAGAAGCTTTTTCCTCTGTCCTGTTGGAGGACTGAAATAAGATGAGACTAAACTGAGCAGAAAAGAAACAGAGAGGAAGTTTTTATTTTAGGCTCTGCTTTCACACATTTCAGTTCAAGCTGCAGAGCTGTTATGTTGTTAGAAGAAAACCAACAGAATTACGTGAAAATGATGTGTTTTGTTATTTCAGCTCTGAACAAGAGCAACTGTTAAAAATGGTCAAAATAATTTAACTAACTATAACTGCCAGACTATGCTTTTTTGAAAGTGATATTATCATTATTAATCTAGGACAAAATTAACAATAATATCTCCTCGTAAGACTTGAGTTCATCTCCGAGAGTACGCTCACTTATGTATGTATGGACAGTTTGATTTTAATGTTAAGAAAGTGGATTATTAAACAAACACAGCTTCAGAAACTCACCAAGCAAAAAGTATTTAAAAATCCCTAACCTACTAATAATAACATTAACTGTCATCTCTTCCCAGTAGGCATATTCTCTGGTAGTTCTATGTTGTCTGTCTGCACCTAAAAACCTTCGGAACTGAAGTCAGTCCTGTACATGATGTTTGCAGAGTTGAATGTGATTTCTGCTGTCAGTTAAAGCTTAAAGTGTCACTTTTCTCTGAGTGGGGAAAAAAAATGGTCTCCAGTCTGATTTCGACCTGCAGGTTGTTCAGCTTCATTTTGACATCTGCCACCTGAGAGTCAGACACCTGCTCTCATGTCTAGTTCAACAGATAAATCCCAACATCATATTTTAAGGTGCAAAACCAACATCCATCTTCTCCTAACAACAGGATAACTCAATCATTTGTTTTTGGGACTCCAGGTTACAGCTGGATGTTATGTTTCAATCTTGCTCTCTAGGTATAATGCATATTGCACAAAGTAGGACATGTCAAAGTGTACATTTTTATGTTTCTCTGGGGTAATTTAAAGAGATTTAAAGAGACATCAGGGTGGCAAAAGGTAGCTGAGATAAACGTATTATTATTTAGTTGGTATTCATTTTTTATGTCTCTTGAGTTGCTTTCCCACTGAAATTAGTGGCTTAACGCAGGTTTTTTAAACGTGGGTCGACTCGTTAACACTTTACATTTTGCTACTTTGCCATTTGGCAAAAAAACCGACTGACCATTCGCTGCCAAGCTGAGTGGCCTCTGTCCCTCCACCGCTGTGTGTCTGGTGACGTCATCACTCTAGGTTAGCATTGATGTCATCACTGTAACAGAAATCAGAAAAGTATCAATGGAGAGCAACATGGAAGGAAGCCAGGGCTAGGGTTAGGGTTAGGGTTAGGGTTAGGGTAAGGCCTATAAGATATAATTCAGGAGATATCCTGGAAACTGGATGGCTGTTATGGAGAGAACATGAGGGGCTCGTCAAATGATGCTGTTATCCTTGCAAGAGGAATTCTCACCAAATCAAGTGTGATCTATTAAGGCATTTATGTTGTAAATGTAAACCCTTATTGTTAGTATTAACAGGAAAAGAAATTCATTGGAATATCTTAAATGGTAATTTTTTTAAGGATTTCTCATAACATTGGAGTATTTCCTCACAATGGTTCTCTAAGAGCTTTATTAGCTCCTGTCTGATGGAATATCTCATTATCATAGGTGATTAGCCAGTCCAGGCATGGTCAAGCTGCCCTAAAACGAGGCTGTTCAGCTCAGGCTGATCTACAGAAAGCAAAAAGAACATCACAGCTTGACTAAGATGAGATGAGAGTGTGATTACAGGTGTATTTGTATTGAATCTGCGGCTTGAAGCTCTCGACCTTGAGAGGGCTTGTGTGACAACTGGAGGCAGTCTGTGAATAAATGACTGAAATAGCTGGAAAAGACGGAGGCATGCCTGTGTGGGCTGTAATGGTTGATCTTTTACAGGTTTCTGTTTGCCTTTTCTTCATTTTCTTACTGTTTAGCAGCACATGTTTTTTTATTGGTTGCCCTTTCATGATTTATTCACAACGAGAAACATTTCTGTCATTTGGATGAAGAGGTTAAAGCTTTTAAACCATCATGTTTAATTGTGTCCCGTTAAAGATGTATTGCATTGTTCTGGCTTGTAAACACTGAGCTTAAAGGAGGGATTTTTTGCTCCAGCTTTTTGGAGGGAAGATAGAGATCTACAACCTTGCACTGCAAGCCACGAGATCTGAGTTTTCAGTCTCACAACAAATCCATCTTAAAAGACTACTGTTAATACGTTAACCCTTTTTTGGGGCGGGGCATGTAGGAATAAAGACAGTCAGAAGGGTCTTGCCTGGGCATTACAAACATGGCTACGCTGGAGGACTCACCTGTCGATACCACAACTGACTTGGTTTTAGCTAAAATAGCGACAATTTCTCATTTAAAAATGGAGGAAAGAGAAGCACATTGTGCATTTGTAGATGGGAAAGATTTCTGTGCATTTCTTCTGAAAGATTTGGAAAAAATTTGATTTATCAGCTTATGAAACGTCACGATTCTCTGCTATGATTGGCTAAAAGCGTATCATGGAAGGCGTGTACCAGCTGGCACGTCACCCAATCAGCTCAAAGTATTGTACTAAACGTCCCTCCTTTTCACGTACAGACGGAACGGCGGCCATCCCAGATTGATAACGTAGAACTCAACTCAGTTCTACACGTCAATCTGGCTACTGCCAGGTTAACCTCTTAAAACCCACTGGGTCGCTGGCAACCCAGTGGACCTTAAGTGGGAGTAATAATTCAGAATGTATAAAATTCCACCGGTAAACTTTTTACCAGCAGGTGGAGCCATTGCGCTCAGCTCCAAGCTGACGCCAAAAGTTCCGAACCCCATAGCTCTGGAACTGTTATGGCTAGAGGTCTGAACTTTTCTGCATTTGTTGTTGACATGATGTAGAACACATATAACACAATAAAACCTGCTTTTCTCAAGAATGTCTTTATCACTGCTGTTCAAAAAAGACCTATCATTTCTGAGAATAAAAAAAAACAAGTTTGAGTCACGTTTGAACTGATGCAGCTTGGTCTGTGTTCTGGTCACCCAATTTTCATTTATATATTCAGAAACTAGAGGGTGTTAGCTTTCAAAAATGTAATTTGGGCTTACAATTCCTAAGTTGTTTGCTCTTTCCATTTGGGTATGCAAAATAGGCGAGAATTACCCACAATGAGGTGGATGTTGAGAGGTTAAAAGATCTATTCTGTTAGAACTGGTGGGATCAATCAAACCAGAAGATGCTCCAAATTCCACCTGTGCTTATTTTACAAGAGACAGAAAGAAAATTAAAATAATTTGAGGTTTTTGGTTTGATTGCTGGGTCGCCTCATTTTAATCATAAAGGAGATGCACACTAGCAGTGTACATGTAGATTGCTTTTACTGATGAGTTCTGATATTCCCAATAATTTGTTCAAAATGAAGGCTACAGTAACCCAAGATGCTCTTAGAAGGTTCAATGTAACGTTAGAAATGCTCAATTCCAGTTTTATATCAGATTCTTCTTATTTCTGCCATTTTTCTTTAAAAAAAAACAAAACAATATTGCATTAACAAAAATTAAGTTACAAGTTTATCCAACTAAGTCTCACAGGTCTTTGAGATTGTCTTTGAGATTGTCTTTGAGCCCCTTAGCCTGCCCCAACAGGGGCAGGCTAAGGGGCTGAGATTTTTTTTTTTTAATTTACAGAAAATGTAACTAGTCTATTTTTCCTTTTTGTGAAGGCAGGATATATCTGCAGAAGAGCAGCTTATTTTTTGTGAAGCTTCCACCTCTTCCTTTTTCCATCTCCCAAAGATTTATTCCTGCTTTTTCACATAGCTGTTACAGAAATACATCTATTTTTTCTGGAACATTTCTGTCGTCCCTCCCTCTCCCCATCCTGCTGACAGCAACAACAGGCGTTCTTTTTGCGCCCTGCTCATCTCATCCTGGCTTTTCTGGGAGTAAACAGTGAAAGGATGGAGGGACGGCGGCCAGCATTTGTCCTCTGTAGACCTCTGCGTTAGAGATCCACGGACGGGGAGGGGGAGTGGAACCATCTTTGTTATCTCTGTGAGTTGATTGTTTTCTTTGGGTGGGTGTGATGACATCAGCGTGTGTGCTGGCAGGTAGACAATACTCCAATGGATTTCAAACTAAATTATTTGAAAACGGTTGACTAAAATGATAGCTTCCCCCTCATTTGCTCTAACCTGATGTTTAGAGATGTCAAAACTTTTTTGCATTATAAGGTGAAGCAAAAACTCATCCACAGCTACTGGCTCTGTGTAAATGCACATCAAAGCTTCATTTGTCTTTCTGTCTAGATTTAAATCAAATAGAGGTTCTCCTGTTTTTGGGAAAATATGTGATTAACAACTTTTTGTTTCAATATGCAAATCCCAGAATAAAAAAAAAAGGATAGACAGAAATTTTACTTTAAAATCTGAGGTCCACTAGTTTTACTTTGTATTTGAAAGGTGGGTTTGTTTTATTATGGGTAGAAGTGTCTCACCATGCTTTGTTGAGATTTTTGGTCCTTTGCGCCTGGTAGAAACGCCGTAGGTTTTAGAGGTGTGGGATAAAATCGTTTTGGCAATATATATCATGATTTTTGGCTGACTGATATAATATCGATCTTTCAGTTCCTAGAATCTATTTAATGAAATAACAAAAGATTTTCAACTAAAACAATAAGGGAAAATGGGCTACCTCTGCACCACCTGGCAGATAGCGCCGTGAAGCCCTTTTGCAGCGCCATATCTGTAGCTAAGGTGGTCGCAGTGGAAGATGTGGACTGATGTGGACAAACCCCCAACAACATGGACACAAAAATAACTAAATGATCATCATCATCTCATGAACATATACAGCACTTGCTCTACTATATATACATTTCATTTTGATAGCTGAGAAAATGATCGAAATCTACAATTATATTGCAATATTGTGATAATATCATATCGTGATCAAAGTATTCTAATACGTTTCGTGTCGCAACACCCATGCCAATACTCACCCCTATTAGGTTTCTACGGCTCTTTTCTTCTTAGCTCTGCTCACCAATTTATTAAGGGGCTGAAATCCAAGCTTTGAGAAGATCTCTAAAAATATTACCTGTGTTGATTTTAAGATGCTTTTTTAAGAGTTTCTCGGTATGCTTTGAGTCATTGTCCATTTTAGGACTCATTTGTTACCAAAACTTTGGCTACGTTCACACTGCAGGCCTTATTGCTCAATTCCGATTTTTTGTGAAATCCGATTTTTTTTTGCATTGCTGTTTGCATTTCCAAATATATCCAATTTGTATGCAATCTCCTGTGTGAACTGCAGTCATACAGTACAAGGCAAGTGTCCCGCATGCGCAGTAGAGGACGTGATGATGTCACAGGCTATCGTGCTCTGTGTTTACGGAAGTAAACATGGATGGTAGTGCCGGCGCGCATCTAGCGGTCTTTTCCAATCATAAAAACTCAATTTTTTCAAGGTGGTTAAACATAAATACTGCTCTCCACATCATCATCTGCCATGGTTGTTGTTTTTCTTGCTGCTTCTGTGTAGTTACGGAACGGTTTATGAAAACCGTCCGAACCGTTCGGTTCGACTGTCTCTGTTCGATTCGCGTGTGTTGCGTTCGGTTCATGCACTGCTCCTTTTTCTCATTGGCGAAGCGTGTACACTCCAGAGCAGAAGGTGGCGGTACTGCAACAAGAAGAAGAAGCGAAGCAGCGTAGTCGGGTGTAGCAGAAAATAATCAGTTGTTGTGGAGTTTTGTGTGGGTATGGCGAGTAGGAAAGAACAGGAGTTGGAAGACGCGCCAGCAGCAATTTATAGGTCTGCTGTATGGGACCGCTTTGCATTTAGAGTGACCTACAATGACGGCGGAAAGAAAGTTGTGGATAAAAACAGTGTGCAAGCATTGTGCAACACGTTTTGTTTATGCTAACAGCAACACGACCAACATGTCAGGCTAACAATCAACATATACCAAACCGAACCGAAAACCGTGATGACGAAACCATGAACCGAACCGAACTGTGGATTTTGTGAACCGTTCCACCCCTACTTCTGCGTAGCAAGACGCAGAATACTGTTCTTTGTAGGGTAATAATGACGTTCAGGTCAGATGAATGCGACCTGGCCATTCAGACTCAGGTCGCATTTTGAAAAGATCAGATTCATATTGGATTCAGGGCCATATAGCCAAGAGGCCTGGGTTGCATTGGAAAAAATCGGATCTGTGTTGTTCAGACTGCCATGAAAAGATTAGATCCAGGTCGCATATGGGCCAAAAAATCTAATTTGAGTCACTTCAGGCTGCAGTATGAACGTAGCCTTAGACTCCTGTCTGCTATCTTTAGTTGTTCTGATAATATTTCTACATCATGGTTCTTCCTTCATAATGCCATCTATTTATTGGCATTGCTTTCCCTTTTATCCTGGGTGGATGGTAGTGGTACCAAAGTTTTCACTGCCAGAGCTTTTCACATCAGACCCCCAAAATATACAGCTAAACAAATCAGCATTGGCTCCACTGTTTTCTGCTACTTTCTTTCCATTAGCTTGGTAAAATGTGGTTAAAGAGTGAAGATTAACACAATTATTGTTTAACAGTGTGCCGGTGTATTGGCCGGTACCTGAATACATGAATAAATGAAATCTGGGGAAATAAGAGGTGGAAGTGCTGGCAGAAACAGTGATGGGGGAGGGCAGTAAAGAGATTTAAAGGGAGCAGATGAGGATTTGGGGAGGAATAGAAACTGAAACTAGTAGCTAAAGAGGACAGTAGAGGAGGAGAACACTTACTGGTGAGTACTAAAATACTGCTGACTGGAGGGAAAAATCACATTTGGATGTTGAAAGCAGGTTCTAACAAAACAACCGCTTATTTTTCCTTAACCAATAATATTAATCAAAGGAGTCTAACGCATAATTTTTAACCTAATGGTATCTGCAGAAGTTTAAACTGGGCTGATGTTAACAATAAAAATGATAAAAAATGAAAAAAGATAGTGGGTTCAAGATGGACGTTCTGCCCGGCAGATATCCTGTGATCTCATTGGCCTATTTAAAATGCCCCCAGACATGAACCTAAAACCCACCAAACCAGCAGCTGTAATTGTACGGTTGGAGGCTGTGTAACACAATCTACTCATGCAGCCTCAGAGTGAAAATCTCCCCAAAACCTTTCACCCTTGGCTGTGAAGATTAAAGCGGGATTTGCTGCTCTGGGCTTGAGGACTGAGTCCTTGTGATGTTCAGTCTGACTGTCGTGTGGGATGAAGGCGCTCTGATCTTTTTCAATGGAACAAAAATGCATCTGGAGCTCTTGCCTGGAGGCTGCGGTACTGTAGTGAGGAGTAATTGTTTGCAAGTTTGAAATCTTTGTCCCTTGCAGAGAATCTATGTAGACTAGTTCTGTCTTTTAAACTATGAGACGGCCTTGGCTTAGAGTAAACATTGTTGTCATGTTATGGTTCTACACAAAGAGATAGATTTCCTACATCCAGGGTTCCTAAGCACGTTCCTTTTAAGTTTTCAGGCTTTCAGTAAATAAAAGAACAGCATACAGAGGTGTTAATACACCAATATAATGCAAGAGGGGTAAAAAGTATGAGGAGTCATGATGCTCTGTTTTTAGGATAAAAATGATGTGAATTAAAAAAAAAAATCTAAGAAGAAAACATGTTTGTCCTTTTGAAACAGAGAGATTAAATCCAGACATCAAAGTATTATTTTTTTTTGCTAATTCAAGTTACATTTTTTGTCAATCTTTTTACGCCGATACACTGAAGCCTGTCTATCCGTTTTTGTTCTACCCAAACTGAAACTATTCTGTTGAATGGAAATAAAATCATAATTTTATTCAAGCTGAGTTTCCTTACATGCAGGACTATTGCACATAAGGTTTGTCCTTTAATCTTTATGTCCTTAACCAACCCTTGATGTACAATGAGTGTTCATCTCCCTGCTGAGCGAGCTCCTTATCAGACTCTGATGGTCCAAACTTTCATGCTACATTACGTCTCAGTCATGAAATGGTCCTGCTGTGTGTGGGTTATTGCCGTGACTTCTGAACCGGCCTGACCTTTGCTTCAGAGATCTCACAGCTGCTAAGTGTGCACAGCTGAGTGATTGAAAACCCCTAAATCACCTTGCTGAGGAGGAAGAGGGGAAGGAGGAGGGGTCCCAGCTGTGGAGTGATCTCTGGAGGATCGGGCCTCGCCCCAACAGCCTGCAGCCATTATTGCTTCCACATGTGGGGATGAGGCAAAACCAAACATGTGGAGCTCCATTCGTCTCGTGAGAATCTGAGTGAAAACCAAAGATGCTGCAGGAAGAAGATGCTCTGTGGCTGAATAGGCGTCTTAGGTGTTAAAGTGGTGTTAAAGGGGTTGTTTGGGCCTAAGTAGATGATGCTTATTTAATCTGCCATGTCTGCTCAATAGTCAATGTTTGTGTTAAAGTAATCAGCTTGGAAAGGGAACTGTGTGACATTTGGTAGAGGTTCAGCTATCAGAAGGAAAAGTTACCCTAAAGAAACAACTCATTGGTGTATATTTATGTTTAGAATGGCCTAGTCAAAGTCCGCATCCAAGTTAAACGGAGAACGAATAGTAAGATGTTCACAGATCATATCGAATCAGCATTTATATATAAATACTGTATAGGTCCATAAAAACTAAGAAAGTTAAACCTGAAAAAAAGCCTTAAACCATCTAGAATAGAATAAGAGCAGTTTTTCCAAATATGGTCTGAGGTTCAGCAATGTTACAAAGAAGAATAAACTGGCATTTCATCTAAGTGGGCAAAGATCAAAGTGACAAAACTCAACCAACCTTACACCCGGAGTCAAAGTTGATTTCAGAGACCATTCACTCAGCAGGCCAAACGGCTATTTCTTTTAGTCAAACAGGTTTGACAGGAAGAAGTACTTCTGCCAGGTATGGTATAATGCTAAGGAGCAACATTTTAATAATAAGTTCTGGTTCATTTCAGTCTCTGGTGGGTAAATTTCAGCTTCAGCTTCTTAAAACACAGCATCTTTTAAAAGAAGATTCAGTTTTATTTTGAGGAAGCACTGACCAGTCAGCAAGAAATTCATTTCAATTAAATTCAAATATTCTTTATTAATCCCAGAAGGGAACTTTAGTTTCAGTACGACCCGTCCCTGAACAGAAAAACACAAAGAAATACACATACAGTATATTGTACTTTGGGGGACGCGGTTTCCAAGACTGTAAAAGCACTGCCTTTGCAGTTAGACTGGAATGCCTTTAATTGCTTCTGATTTTTGCTTTTCTGATGAAATATTAAAATATCAGATTAACCTCAAAATAATTTGAATCAAACAAATGAAATGAAATGCCTCCCGCCTACTAAATCTCTGAGAATTAGAAACTGGTGTTGGCCAAGAGAGACCGCTTTGGTGCGTCTCCTGTTCTCTTAACTCTGCCCTTAGCTTGGTTCCTCCTGTTTTTTTAAATCGGAGCAGGCGCCTGCCCTCACATGGCGGCGGTTCAACGAGTCGATCGCTTTTTATCAAAGTGTCCCTCAGCCTCGCACGCAAACAACTCATCCAGCTGTTTGATCCCAGTGTTCCTCCTGAATGTGGGCATCCTGCTGACAAAGATGTGGCAACAATTACCACCAAGCTGTTTACTTGTCGAACCGACTCTGCGGCAGTTTCAGTGATAACGGCGGACCTTCCCGTTTATCGTCCTCATGCTTTTTCTGCTGACTTTGCCGTTTGTTTTATTTCCCTGTTATCAGGCTGCAAACATTTGGCCTGGTTTGATGCATCACTTTTTTCCCCTTTGTCTTGGCTTCCCTTTAAAAGCAAAAACATCTGACATCGAGAGTTGCTTCTCAATTAATGTTTTACCTCTTCCAGTAACGTTTAAGGGGACAATTTATCTCCTTACAGGCGGCAGATTACCAGCAGATTACCACTTGTTTACCGGGCCTACAAAGCTATTGGTATGGTACCCAGCAGGAAGGCGATCCCTGTACACCCAAACCAAACCCTTTCAGTTGGTTGCACTTTCATGCTGTGTGCTCCACATTTATAAAAGCAGCATTGACACAAAGAGATCTCACAGTGGTTTCAGATTGGCTGAATAAACTTCTGAAACGATCACCCTGCCAATGCTGTCTGAATTCAGTAGGACAAACGCTTTTATTCTGAAGGTTTTTAAGGTGGTTTAAGAAAAATCTAAAAATACCTCACATCTATCTTTGCTTCCATTTTTAAAACACTCCCTTTATTCCATTGAGCTCACGTTGCAAAGAGGAAACTGTCAGATTCTGTTCAGGTCATTTATTCCTAAAGTGGGTCCTAATCTTGACATGTTTTATGACTCTTTAAAGTAAATCTTTCAGTTGTCACACTGTACTAATTTCTGTTTGTGCTTTTTGTTGAAAATAAAATATCAAACTGTTGGGAAGCTCATGTGTATCAGCAGTAAGAGGACATTTTATAATCGAAAAAAACAAACCTGTACATTAATTTTATGTATTGACTTTCTTGCATCCAGCTGATCAGCAGTATGCAGCAAGCTCTGCCTTATCCCCACTCTTTCTCTGGCATTTCATTCAAGCCAGATATACTAAATAATATGAAAAAGAAGTTTACTGGCTGAAACTACAATAGAACTCTATGGAACCTGGTTCTGACTTTCCAAAATAAAAATGGATAAAAAACAATCCACTGGACTTGGTTTCAAGTTTGAGGATGTTTCCCTTCCCATCCAGGAAGCTTTTTCAATTCAAAATGTCAGAATTAGCGTTGAGTTCGGAGTTTTATAGAGTAGCCTAAAACAAAGCCTTGTTTTCTCTTAGAAAACATGCAAATTGTAGCGAAAGAACAGGTCTGACCCTTAGGAATGGGGAGTCGTTTGGTTCTTACTGGTCTATGCCTCTGAAAAGGAGGCCATTAGGGGGAATTGTTGGCCTTACTGACCAGGCGAGATGTTTTGGTCCCCTGCATGGGAGTGGGGGTGGAGATTATAGCGGGAAGGAATAAATTCTATTGCTGCATTGAAAGTTTTTGAGAGTTGGTTCTGACTTGCTGCTTACAAACTTTCCATATTCTGAGGCCCGCTCCTTTAGATTCAGCATCAGGGCTCTGGGGGTTTGCTGTGGGACCAAAAAACTTTCCAAACAGCTGAATTACTTTTTTTTCTCCTTTTTAAACCAAAGGGATAAAGAAAACTTCTTTAGTTATCTGACCAGTAATAGGCATCAACAGATAAGGGGCAGTGTTGATCTAATTACTGCTCCATTTAGCCAGCTGATTTCTGTGGCATCAGAGTTTAAACCGAAATCAGAACAAATAGAGTGTTGGGTGTATTGTAATCACACAGGAAGGACATTTTGTTTTGCTTTTGCTTTCATTTCTGCAATATCACTTAATGTGTTTCTCCAGATCAGAAATATTTCCAACCTGCTGAATTTATCTTTCCTTTAAGTGAGAAAAAATTGTTGGAGGGCCTTAATAATATTACATCCATTCATCATGACTCCAGGGAAAACTCCAGTCACGCTTTCTGTGGCATTTCATTAAGTAGGTTTCATTATATAAGGGACCGTCCCACAGAAGCGTTCCCATTAATCGCCTATGCCTTGATAGTGATCACATCATAAAATGCCTGTTTTCCAGCACCAAGAAGTATATTTGTTTCTTTCTTAAAGGGTGAGAAGATGCATAGTAGCAGCCTTTTAGCCTACTGAGAGGCTTTGCACAGTGAAAGCTGATGGCCACGCTACGTTAGCGTCCTCTATGCTCAGTAAATAGAGCTCTCAGGCTAGCCAAGCACTTTGTCCTGCTCCTTGATTAAAATAAAATAAAAGAAAGTATACGATTAGCTAAAGGAACAACATGTCTAATGATTTTATTGGAGCCTTTATTTCTAGGGTTTTTTTCGTTTCCATTTTATCATATTTATATTGATCTATTTATATCCCTCTGATCGTGAACCAAGCTCACATTAGCTCACGCGTTTAGCCCTCAAGGTAAAATGAAATGCATATAAATTTCACTAAACAGTTGAAGTCTAGCTGTACACAATGCTTCCTGTGCATCTTCTGATGGATCAGTGCTGCCACCTACTGGGCTGGAGTAGTGCTTCAGTAGGCCATCAGAATTCAAATAAGCCAAAAGTTAAGGCAGTCAGAAAGATGAGACAAAATGCTGCCCTTTTTATGCACAGTTTGTCAATTCAATTCAGTTTATTTATATAGCGCCAATTCACAACACATGTCATCTCAAGGCACCTTACAGTACAGTTCACCAGATCATACAGTGAAATTGATTCAAAGTTTTCTATCTAAGGAAAACCAGCTGATTGATTGTGACTCATTGGCTCGGATGCAACCCCCACACTAAGCATGCTTGTAGCGACAGTGGAGAGGAAAAGCTCCCTTTTGACACGAAGAAAGCTCCAGCAGAACCAGGCTCAGTGTGAGCGGCCATCTACCGAGGCCGACTGGGGTTCAAGGAGACAGAAGCAGAGATACAAAAAGCAACTGTTAAAGGCGGCCCCTTCCAGGAAACACACAGCCAGGCAGACGAGCTCCGAGCCAGCTCCCATGTCAGACGATAAGGAGAACACATCCAGCCAGTCACAGTCAGAGAAACAGGACTACACTGGAAAACAGGCTGAGTCTATCTCAGTGTTCTGGACTCTGATAGCGGATGTCTTTGAACCAACAGATTTACAAGTGATGGAGTTACTGGTAAAGAAAATGACCCATTCACTGCTCTAGATTAAATCCTACACCAGAGAACCAAAAAATATTGTCTTATCAGATAATTGTCGTATCTGTTTTGTTGGATAACAGTTTTTGGGGTTAACTGTTCTGTTTAAGGAAGCCTAAATCCCCAGGATTAATTTAATATATCTCAAATTAAGAAAACACTTGGGTCAAAAGTCACAAAATGTTGCTTTAAAAGTCTGTTGCTTTTGATGAATTACTTTAAAGGAGAAGTATTAGTAAATGTATTGGTGCTGTAACTTAAAAAGTCCCTTAAACGGGGTTCTTCTGTGGCTCGGATGTCAAAACCGATCCAATAAATTCCACATGTTGGAGTAAAGTATATAGACTACTCCTATCAGGGATCTGAATTAGATTTTTGATTCAAACTGTGGACATTTCTTCCTCCTGCCTGTCCTTTTCTCTCTATAATAACGATGTGATTAAAGCTTCACAGTCACAATGTTCTTGTTTCAAATCCTCAATGTGATTGACCTCTGTGCATCACCATCCATCTGAGTGTTCTCCTCATCTGGCTTTATTTTGTTTGCAACTGAATCACTTAACTGTCTCACTGTTTTCCCTGCAAATCCCGTGTTGTAGCAAAAGAAGACATACTTGCTAGACACGTCTATAAATGAACTCCAGGTGAGAAGAAAAAAAAAGTGCCAAAATCCTCTAAAATAAGCTGGTATTCTCACTGCCAGCCCCCCTCGCTTGGGCTTAGGCCTCTCTCTGTCTCCTCACATCAACACGTTTGCTGGATGACTGCCGAGGTTTTGGGATTCATGCAACATCTCCAGTGCTTTAAGGAATGGGGGAGAGTTTTTAGGCTCTGAAAGGGTGTAGGATGTTTTATACAAAGTTCAGTTTTAAATAAGAGCTTTTTTAAATTCGTTCTGGAAAGAATACATTACACCTTGAGATTGTTTGTAGGAGGATGGAAAGCTCTAGCCAATGTTTTGTTGTCATTATGAACAGAAAACTGGTTCTCTGTACCCAAGAATGACATTTAGAGCAAAGCAGCACTGGTTTAATGAAGTGTATGTAACAGCCGGTTGTCTTAAAAGTTGTATTCATTCAGCTAATGAGTTGTTGCACCCAGACTTAGAATGTCAAGGCTCAGAATAGAGGACCCAGAAGTCAAAGCAAACAGTTGGGTGTAATTCTCAAAAGCATTTATCAGCATCTAGGGCATCATCTGACACTGACAATAACGAGTGTGTGAGTCACTAACCTGGTCTTGAAGTTCTGTCTGTGCCCACAAGAAGGAGTAGAATCCAGCCAGATGGCTGCCAAGAGCACTCGGCGAACGCCACCCAGAAAGTTCCATGAGTCAAAGTCTTGAAGACTGGTGAACTGGCTGAAGAGCCGGTCCAAGCATGCGAAGGAAGGCAGGCCAGAAGATCAGAGATCCGAAGAGGTACCGAGATGATATCCAATTAGAAGTCAAGAAGCAGATTCAGGTTCAGTCCATTGGAAGAAACCAGTAGGAGTCTGAAGACAGGTCAGACAAACAGATCTGAAAAAGGGAACAGTCAGGCTCAAAGGTCCGAGGGCAGAACCATTCAGGACCAGGCAATCAGAACAACAACAGGTACGCTAGAGAACTCTCACCAAAGGGCTCAAATAATCTGGCACTGATGACTGGGACCAAGCAGTTTAAATAGAGACTAGAGCAGGTGACACAAATGAACAGTATATTTTTTTAAAGAAAATATTTCACAGTTTTAACATTCTTTTTTTTCCTATTTTAAAATTCATTCCACTTCCTTTTTTTCAGTTTTATAAGAATTGTTAAGATTAAAATATTTCCTTTCCAGTTTCAACAGCTTTAAACAGATTTTTCTTTAGTTTTAACATTTTTTTTGGTTCAGATTATTTCTTTTCATTTTAAACAAAACAGATATATGTGTTTCGAGAAGATGGTTTCCAATAGGAGTTTATAAATCAAATGATTTTTCCCTGCATTGGTTTAAATCTGCATGCTTCAATGATTACTTAAAGCTATGCTATAGGGACAACCACACTATTCACACACCTTGACATAATAATTGCAATTCCTCACCCAAACAGCAGATGTCCTGACCGAAAAAATCGCATTCCTACAAAACAGGGACAGGAGCTGAAGAATAATATAAGGAGGAACAAAGTTAGCTTTCATTTTTCTCATAATAGTTAGAAAATCTTTTTAGTCGGTTTTCATTTTTCTTGAAAAGCTGCATTCAGATATCCTAGTTCCTCATATACATCTTCGTCACATTGCCTCCAAAGCCCATGGAGTAATAGTGAAAACAAATTTTTTTTTTTTACATATGTTGGATTATATAACATAATATTTCCCCTGCTCTTCTTGTTAAAGTGGTTTTGAAATGCCACGAAAGTCATAAAAACAGAATCTGCTACAGTGACATCATTACCAGAGTGGGATGCTGCGAACCACATGATGTATGAAGTGTAAAAAAATATAATTGTTTAAACTCTTAAAATGAATCATTAAAAAGAAGAGTAGTAAGTTAATTTGAATAATAACGTCTAATTATTGTTTGTAGTGTAGCATTTTGCATGGTGATGAATCATGATCAACTATAATCAATATTTCTGTACATAAAAATGAATGTAAGATTTAAAAAAGTAAATTCAGTTAAACCTTTAGGGAAAATAATCCTCTTATTTTATTAGTCCTGTCAGGCTGCTTATCTTACATGAGGAAGAAATAAAAAAACAAGATATTTTTAATGTTACGCATTTTAAAGTTCCTATTTAATTATAGAAAATGAGATGCGGTTTGTTTTATTGGTGTAAAGTCTCTGTGCTACATTAGATGATACGGTTTGAGTCTTCATTGCTTTAGTTCTGCTGCTGACCTCCTTTCTTTGTGCCTCCAAACATCTCCCTTTTCTCCCTGGACTCATGCATATTCATCCCTCTGCTCTCTGCACACGTGCTAACACAGTTAAAATGTCTGTGATTAACTCCTCCAGACCGGATCAGCAGAGGAATGTCTCAGTCAACTCAGTATAATTATTTTATGCAAATTTGAGCAGATTCAGCTGTTTAATGATTTATTTCTATCTATTGGACTGCCAGTCCTTTTCACTTCTGTTATAATGAGGTACCTCATTAGATATAGTACTAAAATAAGGAATCCTATTAAACCAGTATTATTGTAATATAGTTGTTTGCAATATGATATGAATTGATAAATGTATTTTAAGATGATTTACTTGAATTGTTATTGGTTCAAATGTTCAAGGACGTTTCTTTTTTCTTTTTTTTTTTTTTTTTTACAGAATGGTGCACCTATTCAAATTCTTCAGTTACTCAAAAAAAAAAAAAAAAACATTTGTTTTTCCTTTTCAGGGGTTTCCAATTCTACTTTCATATAAACATATATTTAGTTCCATTAGCAAAGACAGCAAAAAATTCTGTGCTTATTTTTAGCATTAGATGACCAATCAGAACTCATTTTCAAACCAAAATTCTTTTGCACGTTAAAACTTAACTCATCAGTTTTAACTATTATCTCTTGGTTTGTTAACCCTGTGGAAATGGGTGATTTTTTATTTTTTTTTATTTTTAAGTTTTAAGAAAACACAGACAAAGGTTTGGGCCTCAAAAAAAAAAAAGCTCCTTATCTTTTTTTCCACATTTGAACAGTAGTATTTTTTTTTTTTTTTAATAAGGAAGAAAGTGATTTTTTGGACGAATTGTTTAAAGTACAAAATATTAATATTGTATTATTTTTGTATGTGTATTACACATATACACATGAAGTAGAACTGCAGAAAATATATCAAAGAGCGGATTTTTGACTCTAAATTACAATAGAATCTGACTCACAAATGAAAGAAAAATAGAAACATGACACCCTGATATTCAATGTGAAGATTTTACAGGAAACAGCCTGAGAAGCTTGTGTATCCTGGAATAATCCCAGCTTCTAAGAACTGGGAGAGGAAGACATTTCCAAGGAATCATTTAAGAGTTTCAAAAAGAAACAGGCTGTTTTCAACCATTAAAATAAAATATTGACAAAATATATGATAAATTGGAACTTTCAGGGATTCCTGTCTGGAGTCGAATGATTTTACTGCATAAAAAGTCATTTTACTCTGCAAAAACAAATGATGTTCTCATCAAATTTGTGTTTAGTTTCACCAGAGCCGTGGGTGTAAAGCAAGTTTCTGGCAGTGGTTTTTGTTCAGCATTTTAGGTACATGCAGCCTGCTACAGTTTGACCTCTATTTTTGTTTTTCTTGTCAAGATGATGCGTGATTTGGCTTTTTCTGTCATATTGAGGGGAAATAAATGCCTTGGATTTGTTACTGGGTTCAAACAGCTGATCCCATACTTGTTTACTGGTCTTGGTGCAGAAGGAGATACGGTATTTTTATGCTGAACACATCCTTAGCTCCAGCAGCAATGCCTGAATTTTAAATTAACATGGCTTTTTTTTTTATTACAGGAGAGTTTTCTCTCCTTGCAGTATGAGGTGCTTTACAGAGGCCTCCGGTGAGAAAATACACAGGAGGGAAGGTAAAGTAGAGATGCTTTGTGTTCCCTCTCTCTGTGTAAACCCATTCACAGAGCGCACCTTGAGGCTTGTATTTGTGCATCCATTTGCAGCTGGGATGGTGTTTGATGATTGGTTCTTTTGTTCTGAGCCTTGAAAAAGCTCCTTGTTTTCCCCACGGTAGATTCTGCTGCCAGTGAGCCGTTTTTACGACGCATTTTAAACATTGAAATCCTTGAACAGTGCAAGGATCTTTCTTCTTTAAAGGAAAACAAAAATGTCTTTTCAAGGTTGAGGATCAATTTTCTGATAATTAACCAGTTTGTGGCAGCAATGAGCCTCTCACCATTGCCAATTTAGTATTATAGTTAGTAGAGTTCTGATATACTCAATGCTCAGATTCTCTGGCTACACAGCAAAGTCAAATTATGAACCTCCCACCACTGTGCTTATTGTTAGAATAAGGTGTTAGCTTATAATCCATTTTAATTATTTTAACTAGGTTTGGTTAAAAGATGTGTTTGCTTATACTATTTACTTGGCAAAACCATCAATTTTGGCAAATCACAATTTTAATAAAAACAATTTTGGAGCTCAATTTTTGGTAATGAAGTTATTTTTTACTATGTCTAATGGCATTTTGTGTACCCAAATAAGTTAGCCGTTAGCATTAGCTGAATTGTTTTAATAACTAGCCACTGGCACCTTTAATCCTAACTTTTTCTTAATTATGTTGTGTTTAGTTATTTTGTGATTTTTTTTTTTTAGTGTTTTATACCCATTTTCTGCTTTTGTACTGAGCTCTAATACATAAAAAAAATACGAACTGTTAGCATCTGCGATTAGCACCCGGTTGACATCAATGGTTGCCTTTTGGGACATTAGAAATAAAAACTGTGCCTTTAAAGACAGAGCTGTTAGCAATTGGTTTTAAACCTTTAATCCAATTACCTTTAATTTTATACCTTTTCTTTCTCACAGTATGGAGTTAGGCTTTGTAAGGAAAGGTCTTTAACATCATTAGTGCAAGGATTTAGTGCTCAAAACTCTTTAGCAATTCCCATTAACACCTGCTTTTTTTTGTCACTTAATGAGTAGTCTTGCAGCTGTATAAGTAAAGTTAGCTCTTGTTATTAGCACTCTTCAGTAATAGAATTTAATATCATTAATGCCATAAGCTTTAGGTGACCTGATTTATGAAATTAAGTCTGTGGACCTCTTCAGCTTAGAGATAAAAAAAACAAAATCATGAAATAGTCTGAAGATTAAAAAGAAGAAACAAGAACAGTTTCAACTTTAACATATTTTTGCACATTCATTTTTATTTTTAAGAGTAACAACAGGAATATGTCTCTCCTGTTGGTTTCATTTCCTAAGAGTAAAATGAAAAAAGTAATATTATTAATAATTGAGTACCAAAATGGGGGTGTTTCCATTCTTGATTGCCAGAGTTCTGTCTGGATGAAATAGTCTGAATTTCTCAATGAGAATTGATTCCTTGAATGTCTAACTTGGCATAAACATTACTTTAAATAATCATATAATTATTTTCAACTGTGATAAATAAATATTAGTTTTAAAAAATGCTCTCATGCAGAGTTGCACTTTAACTTTGAGTTTTCTGTGTAAAACCTCATTAAAACACATTTTCATACATCCAGCACTTAGCAAAAAGTAGTTTATTCAAGTATACTAAAAGTGCACTAATTTCATACTTATAATCAGGCAGTGCACTTAGAGTTTACTTATTTTAAACTGTATTGCATATACTTAACAATGGTATAGTCAAGTGTACTTGACTATACTATTGTTTACTTTATTGTTTACTAAAGTATACTTTAGTAAACTTAAAAATGTCCCAATTTAGTTCGAAGAAGTATTACTTTAGTAATACTTCAAGTACACAACAAAGTACACTGTTCGGCATACGTTCTAAACTTATACTTAAGAATTCTTAATAGAATTTACTTCAAGTATACTACTTTTTGCTAAGGGAGTGTCTTAGACTTAGATTTATTTGTCATTTTGTTCACACAAGTGTAAAACAAAAAGAAATTTGGTTTGGAACATCTCTCTGGACAATTGCATCTTTTTTTTAAAGTGCAGCCTGGAAAAATAGTTAAAAAAATATATATTAAACAGTTAAATAAACATATAACTGTAAATTTAAAGTTCTAACATTTTCATTTTTTTCATATTTTTTATATATAATGATAAAATCTAATAAATATAATAAAATACAATACAATAACCCATTTTAGAAAACATT
>NW_015150741.1:938413-950584 GCF_000732505.1 Cyprinodon variegatus
GCGTTGGCTTTATATAATTTGAATCATCCAAAAAAAAAAAAAAAAAATGCACCGAAAATACACATTTTGTATTTACATATTGGTAAGACAATTGGTTATTGTAGACCAACATAAGAAAGATTTTACGTTGGTTTTATGGAAGATTTGTTTGCTATGTTTAAACACTATAGCAACAGGAGAGTTAATTTTGTTTAATTTGTTTTATAGTTCTGTCCACCATAAAAAAATCCTGATCCTATCTCACAGTTTGGGGCTTTTCTCTCCTGACTTTTTGTTTGTTATACATCAGATGGGATGTTTAATGCCTTGCAGCTTTATGCCGATTTTTTTTTTTACAGTGTTTAGTTGCAGTCCTGGAGAGATTCCTTTATATCCTTTGTTTTATCTTTAGTTTTCTTATCTTACATATCCTACAAGTTTGCTTTGTTCTAAAGGAGCTTTAAGGCTAAAGCAATAACAGTTTACGATGGTTTGGACGTTAGAGGTTAATCTTTCAGATCGAAGTGAGAACAAGTAACAGTCTTCATCTGTAACTCCTTTCTGCTTTCGCACATCACACATTGTTCTCAGACCATCTGGGTGCTGTTAGGGAACAGCTAACCCTGCTGCTGCCTGCTCCTAAAGCCAGACAACTTTACATATCAGAAACAGTTTGCTCTTCGATTGAATGTCAGAAAGATACTCTGAACAAGCGCAAAGATCTGTGATGGATCATGGAGAAAATAGTGTACCAAACAAACAAACAAAGCGGGCTATATGTGCAACATTAGAGGTTTCCGCTTTTAGTTTCTCTCTTTAAATCAGGCCAAGCAGCAAATCAGCGAGCCACTTGTAAAAACTGTCAGGGCTCAAGTGATATCTCTGGAATATCAGAGGTGATGACTGCTGGAGTGGGATCATCATATTAAACCAAACAAAAATGGATAACGTCATCCAGTCATGACATTTGAAGATACTCAGCTTGATTTAACCTGTTTTCCAATTCAACACACTCTTTACTTTGTACCCAATAAAATAAACTCTGCTTTTCTTTCATGACCTAAAAAAAACGCTTAAGTAGTTCTTACATGTGGTTTTGCACATTCGGTTGTCGATACATGTTTTTAGATTATGCAAGGCTGCAGTAAGCTGTTCCAAAGTCACGATTTATCCCTAATTTTATCTTCAGGTGGGTTTACTTTGTCATAAAGTAAACTCACTTCTCTGGTATTTTAGAAGGACTTCCACAGTTGTGTGAATGTTATTCCTTATCTTACCATTTCAGACTTATTTTTTATAATCAGTTACATAAGTTAATCAGTCTGAGCAATAACACAGAGTTGAATGCTAGAAAATCATATAAATTACATAAATAAAACAGTTCTTCAAAATGTAACTAGGCTCAAATGAAGCCACATTGCCTGTTATTGCCTCGGCTCTTTAACTTCGCCTAATCTTATCATCTCCTTGGCACATGAACTCCCAACCCACAGACAGGGATTATGCTTTTTGTTTTTTTACTTTGACTAAGCCTGTGGCTCGAGCTGCTCAGGGAAATGCTGTTATGTAAAAAAAAAAAAAAAATTGGGAAGCTTACTCTGTAGACTGGTACAGTTTGTGCCTGATTTCCTACAGCTACACACAGCAGGAAGTGATTTTTGGTAAATCTTCTATCTGTTTCTCATTAGGACTGCCAAGAGTTTTGTTTTTATCTACAAGCAGGACATCATTAATTTTGAATAAACCAACTTTCATCTGAGAGAGTCTGAACACCAGGATATACTTGGTGGTTTGGATGAAGGTTTGCTGGTGTTTGGGTATCTGGATGAAAATAGACTGAAGCTATTGGCTCTAAAATCAGAAACCAGAAGCTTGTGAGGAGATCAGGGAAAATGTGATGGAAGTCTTTTTTTTACTTTTTTATTTTTTAGATTCGACACAAGATGATGTCAGATCCTGAGGCAATGTAAAGCTAACATTTCTAGTATAAATAATCAACACCAAAGAATCAAATCAAGACTTTTGCTTAAATATTTCTGGATTAAATTAAAATATAAAGCACAAACATAATTACTCTTTAGGATAAAGTTACAGAAATTTGACATTTAACTTTTTTTAGTCCCACAAAACATTTTAAGTATTTTAGTGAAAAGTAAAAAAAAAAAGAAATTAGAGTCCTGCTTTCTGTCTTTGAAGCTTCCCCCCGTGTTTCTGATTTGCTCTAAAATACTGAATATATGCTTCTATGTGTTGCTCTATGAAGCTGTGATCTCGATTACTCTTATTTTTGTCTTTCCGCCTCTTCACACCCACATGTTTTCTAAAATACAGTAAAAACAAAACAGCCAGTTCATTGTACCAGTTCTCAAAGCACTTTTTTTTTTCTTCATCTGCACTTAAAATAGAAAAGTACATTTTCTTTCACCATGCTAAAGTGCTCTGGATGAGATCATCAGTGTGAAAACTCAGATGTAAATTATAGAAAAGGTGTAGGACCAGTAGCAGGGTCTGTGACAGATGCTTCAGCTCAGAGGCTATGCATATCCTCTGCCAGTTAAAAATAAGTGAAATGGCATCTGTGGTTAAAAAAGCTGTGAGAATGAAGGCTTTTTTTTTGTCTCTTTGACTACATTGGTGGTTTTTAACCATCCCAACTAAGCCTCAGTGATCTGTTCTGATCAAGGACAATAACGCTTAACATTAGGTACACATGGAATTCAAAGAACGTTCATTTTGGGGATTAAACCAAACATTTTACTGTAATTAAAGGTATATTGGAGGATTTTTTTTTTCTTGGTGGATCATCAAAATAAGTGGTCCTCCTAACTGTCAATCATTCTGGTGATATTTTTATGTTAAGCCGTCCTACGTGCTCGTCCCCATTTTCATTTACCAATGGTGAGTCTGACATAGTGGAAAAATGCAAATCTTCTTTTGGAAAGTAAGCTTGTATGAGTGATGCAAACGGCAACTTTTAAACAGAGTGTGCACGAGGAGAAATGGGCTCGTGCACGCGCTCACACTCATTTAATAGGACATGTGCTTTTTTTTTTTTTTAAAGTTAAGAGGTCTTTTAAAAAAATTGTGAAAATCCTCCACTATACCTTTAATTAAAACGTATTTTTTAATAGTTTTCCACTTATTTTCTCAGGTTCCGGGCACACATTTCAAAATGAAGGGGATAAAGGATCAGCAAAAAGAAATACAAACAAATAAATGAATCCATTAGGAATTAAAGAAATGTATTCCATACACCTTTGTTGTTTTCCTAGCATAAATAATGTTTTATAGAAGATAAATGTTACGGATGTCAATTAACACGTAACGACCATATGTAGCATGTAATTATGTTAGTAGTATAAAAACATTGCATTTATCCTGTGTGCTAAGAGGTAAGATACAGCTAATTTTCTTATAATTTAAAGAGCAATTTATAAATGCAATAGATTCGATCGACTAAAGGTAGGTAAGTTTTGCAACATGCTAAAACTGAATTTTTAGATTAATCCTTCTGGTTGATTCTAGTTGCAGTAGCTTATGTAGAGTATAAAGAGTTAAAGCAAGATGGCATTAAAGATCAAAATATAACATACAATATAACAAGAGTACAAAAAAGCATAAAAAAAGAAAAAAAGTTGTAATGTCTTGGAATATGTTTCACTTAGATATAAAAATATCGGCACAGTAGAGAGTTAAGGGCAGACTACACAGTGGTTGACTTGGATTATTGCACTTGCACTGCAGAAATGTATTGTCTATATAAATAAGTAAAAATTATACATACTACAGAGTAGTTTGACGTGTGTTATTGCACAGTGAGAGAGAAGAATATTGCAAATGAGTGACAATAGGTAATGTTTTGCACAAGATGTCCAAGGAGGCAGGGTTCTGTCCCTTGTCCCTCCTCCTATCACCTCCTCCTTCCCCCAAGTGAGGATTTGTACAGCTTGATCGATTGAGGAACAAAGGAGTTCAGCAGTCTGTTGGTCTAGGAGCAATCTCCCACTGCTCAGGCTCCTCTGAGTGGTGGAGACAGTATGCAGAGAGTGGCTGGCATTGTCCATAATGTCCAGCAGTGGGTAAAGTGTCCTTGTCTCTGTCACCTTCCCCAGAGGGTCCAGCTTCTGGTCAATCAGATAGCCGGCTCACCTCACCGGTTTGTCCAGTTTGGAGGTGTCTTTCTTGGACGTCCTGCTCCTCCTGCACCCCACGGTGTAGAAGAGGACACTGGCAACCACAGACTGGTACAACATCTCCAACAGCCTATTGCAGATGTTGAACGACCTCAGTCTCCTCAGGAAGTACATCCTGCTCTGTGTCTTCCTGTGCAGGTGGTTGGTGTGTGTTGGACAGTCCAGTTTATTATCCAGCCACACCCAAAGGTATTTGTATGAATCCACAGCCTCCACCTCAGCACCCTCCAGTACTGTAGCATCGGCTTAGTCTTTGGTCCATTCTTCCCAAATATAATAAAATGAATGCTAATTGTATTGAAATTAGAAATAAAGATACCTCTAATACCTCTAATTAAGGTATTTACAACACTAAACCAGAAATTAAAAGCAGGTCAGCCATATTGAGGCCAGGATCCTCCTCACATAGTGCGTCTGCTAATTATCATGTGGCTAAGTACAGATGGGCTTGGTGGCAATTTAAAAATGTTTGGATTAAATGAAGCAGCTAGAATTAAGACTGAAAATGCTAAGTTATATTTGGGGATTTGAACAGAAAATCAGTTATTATTTGTAGAACATTTGATAACTGCCATCAATTTTTATGGGGCTAGTTGATTAAGTAAAGTTCAGGTTTAATTTGAATAGCGCCATAGATCTCTTTTATAACTGTTTTTGTTTTTTTCTAGCTATAGTATCCCTGCATGGCTCCTTATGTGTTTTTATTGGGTTCCTTCCAAGATGGCTGATGGGTTAGCTAGTTTAAACATGATTATTTAGAGATGAAATTCTATCATGCTCTCTGCCTGTGTTTGGTTAAAATTCTATTAGCATTTTCTAAATTTCTTCCAGCGTTTCAGTCATAATTTCCCTGTTTTACACAATGTTGCTTTTTTTTACTGTCTTCGCCTCGTCAGAACAAACTCATATCAGAACGTTACAACCTGCCAAGGTACCTTTGCCTCTCGGTGGGAGTCAGATAAAAATAGACTGCTGTGACGCTGCCTTCAGCAGCCATGTTCTCTTATTACCTGTGATTTCAGTAGCTTCCTTTTCAAGGGGATTTATTGGAGCTGTTCTCTATTGAAATCTTTGAAAAAGCTACATCACCTATTCATAAACCTAGACTTTGTTTAAAATATGGCAGATAAAGATCCACAGTATACAATTGAGGATAAAAGTATTATTTTAAAGTATATATGTGGGTTTTCTGCAGAAATAGCATTGGGTATGATCAAAATGTAAGTGCTTTTTTATGCTTTCTAATTCTAATGAAATGAATCCTTTTTCTAGAACCTAGATTTCCTCAGTAATATCTCTCTAAATATCAGATTTTATTTTGATTTACTATGAAACCAAACCAAGTTTAGCTCTTATATTTTCATTTACTACAACCTTGGTGAAGAAAAGTGATCTCTCTTGTAAAATTAGTTACTGTTATTCTACAGACTAATTCAAATTAGCATTATAACATTATAAAATTAAATAAAGGTAGGAGAGCAGAGATTAGTGTTTTTTTGTATAGTATAAATACCTTGTGTTGTGCACATCTAGAATCAAGCTTCCTTTACTTTATTATATACAGAAAGTTTCATTGGATAACTTCTATTTTTGTTTCAAATAAATGTTCTTGTAAAGTTACTTTTTGATAATTTTATTAAAGTAGATGTTTACATGCAAATCCTTTCTTTTATTTCCTCTTGAGTTTATATATTTATACTTGATGCCTTTTTGCTCAAATCACTTATTTAAGCCTGCTCCGATTCTGATCAAATTTTTCATATATATATATATATATATATATTTATTATTATTATTATTATTATTATTATTATTTTTTATTTTTTTTTGCATTTCAAGTCAAATTAACTGCTTAGGGAACATAAAAAATAAACCAAATGTTATAAAATAGAAAAGATCAAACCGCTGATGCTCCTGGATTCACCCCGGCATTTTAACAACAGAACCTTTAATCATCTCAAGCCTATGATGGAACATAACTTTCTTTAAACTTTGTTGATGTTTGAATTCTATGCATGTTTTTAATAAATAAGATCCTCAGACCTGCACTTATTGCCACTTTTACATTTTTTTTCTGGCAAATTCATATCCGTCATTTTAAACTCAACCCTATTTCTCTATGCAGGCGTCATATCAGGATGAGTAGCTGCACCTGGACCTGTTTCATTTGGTCATTGGGTTTATTAAATGGGTCCTGAAGGTCCGGAGCATGGTTCCAAAAATCTAATTATCGGAATTGGGATTCGCAGATTGGAGGATTAGCTTGCCAGAGCCACCAGCTGAGGCGGCTGAGTAAATCTCAGTTATGTTGCTTCCTCATAGCAAATATGAGCCTTTGTGACTGAGATTGGGGTCAAATTACAATTTTGAAATCCTTTAAAAAACACACTTTAAGGAAAACTCTGCTATGTGCTTTTACTATATTGTAAAAACTTCATTTGTTGTTACGTTGAGTCATTTTGAAGATTGTAAATCCTTCTGTAGTTCACTGTGTGATGGAAAGTTTTTATCATAGCATTTGAAAGCTCTGTATCATGTTTTACTTCCTGAATAATTGTGAGTTTCTGACATGGCCTCATATACTGTATGCAGCAGTGGTTGAATGAATGAAGAACTGGAGGAAATGGGGCATTTCTCTGACTATTTTCAGCAGCAGCTGGATCCATATCTGATGCTGCACTGAATATTTGGGGCAGCAGGACACATTTCTGCAGCAAGAAAATAAACACAGTGGTGTGTTTTTTTGCTATAAATCCATTTAAAAGCTTACAACCAAAAGTGTTTTAATTATATTTTGATTTGAATGTTTTTGAACGTGATCTGCAGGATTTTCCTCATCCCATTTCCTCTACAGCATCCTGATGACAACATGTTGGATTTTGTGCAGCAACATGTTTTCAGGTCCCCGCCGGCCTCTCCGAGGCATTCAAACAGCATTTTTTATGCCATTTCTGACATTTTGTCCTTTTACTGTGTCGCAGATACGGCACTCATTCAACCCCCCCAGAAATGTTTCTTGATGACGCAGACATTAGAGCTGAAAGCTGCTGCAGACGGCGGATGGTTTAACCCCCTCGCTCTCATTTCATGCTCTTTATACATGCATAAATGTGTCACACCGACTCAGTCAGAAAACTCTTCATGCGTGTTATACAGCACACACACACGCATTCTGATGATGGGGGGGAATCACACCCATCCCCCTCACACACACAGCACATGTTGTCCTGTATGTTACGATGGAACAGCAGCTCTGATCTCGCCGCACAAAACCAGCAATTCAGTGGAGGAGGGGATCTGGAAGACAAGCACAATACTTGTAGTCAAAAATTAAAATTTTGAAATGAATATTTCAGTTGTTCCCAATTTGATTGGAAAGAAAACTGCAACACTTTTTAAAATGAAATATCAAGAACAGTAATTTTCATAGGTCACATATTCTATAGACCAGCATTACTTGTTCTTTGCTGTTTCCATTGAGATGTAAATGCATCAACATAAAATATGGCTTGTATATCAGAGACATATACCCCATTACTTATTTTAGAATAATCCTCTTATCTGAAAATGCTTATATTGGAAGACAAAATACATTACAGTTATTAGAAATAGTGCACTCCACTCAGACTGACTGTAAAAGCCCAGCTGAGTAGAATGATCTGAAAGTGTTCAAGATGCTCATGATTAACAGGGCATAAAAAACAGCTAGAACTAACAGAAAAATGGAAAAAAGTGTGCAACAAACAGCAGGGATTTCAACAGCTTATTCTGCTGGCTGGGAGCAGTGATGGTTGTACAGTTTAGCAGCTCCTGGGAGAAGGGATCTGTGGAAACCCTCCTTAGTGCACCTGCGGTGCAGCAATCTTTCCTTCAGGGCATATTTACCAGCTTTCCTGATTTATATGACTCCCGATTTTTAATGATATCTCTCGCTGAGCTCCCAATCAGTCATTTTTTTTAATCACTAATTTGCAAATTTTTCAGTAAAGGAAAAAATTAAGATTATGGGGGACATTAAGTTACAATATCTGCCAGCTGGTTGCCAGATACAGTGACATAATATCTCCCGCTAGCTTACTTTTCTGCGCACTCATGGATGTATCTCTGCTGTTATCAAATTATACTATTTGTTTGTTCAGTTCTTTTTTTCAATTGCATGAATTTGAAGTTAGGCCACTTTTTTTTCATGGCAACAGCCAGTTAATCTTTTAAACGGTGGCAGACATCAGTACACACACTTATTAATTGGTGTAATAATGCATACTAAATGCATTGTGGTTTAACTGCCTGATTATTTATTCTGCTTGTTCTCATTTCAGTGATCAAAACTGATTTTTTCATTGTCCTTAAAAAAAACATTCATTGCATTTAAAAGACACATTTTCAGAGTAAGGTTCCTTCATCTGGTTTAAATACAAAGCAAGAAATGATAACTAACCAGTAAACTGATCCACCGATGAAGGAAAAGCTCTCTATTGTTCATAATCCAATGTTAGCAAGTATACTTCAGGGAGGTTCCTGTTCTGGTGCAGATTCATGCCTGAGGTGGGGCACAGTGTCCAACAGTGATGTTACTTTCACTAGAGTCCTTGCGTCTCCCACCTTCTGCTCTTTATCCAGAGTTCATCCCAACCCCATTCAGGAGGTCCACAGTAGAATATTACACCATGATATTAATCAGACCAGGCTAGAGATCTAAATGATCTATTTCCCCCCTTAGATTTAGGTAATTAAGTAAAATCTATTTTTTCTAACTTTGTGTTTTCTTGGCTCCTTGATTTTGAGGATTAGGTAAAAGAAAAGTAGGAATGTCTCACTTCATAACTTATTCTCTAGGAAAGCATGAAATCATGGAATACTAAGCAAAACACGACCCTAGAAACTGCAACACTAAAGTAAGTTAGATGGTAGGATATATAGTTAAAAATATGATAGATAGAATAAGACAAAATCACTTTTTTCCCCTCTGGAATGTATGATTGTGTATGGGTTACAACTGACATAAGTTATTTCTTTTTCTAAAAAAAATCTACCCTAAATATATGAATGGAGAGCCACAGAATCCAAGTTGCTTGAGGTCCAGTGTGACGTTTCCGCAATCAAGTCTGATTTATACACTCCGAAACCAGGTCGTCTGCGTAGGTGTTGCAGTGAACGCAAAGACTTTCCCGCCCGCCTCAGCAGACACTGCTGCACCTCTCCCAAAT
Organism: Cyprinodon variegatus; assembly: GCF_000732505.1. Lineage (NCBI taxonomy): Eukaryota > Metazoa > Chordata > Actinopteri > Cyprinodontiformes > Cyprinodontidae > Cyprinodon > Cyprinodon variegatus. The sequence continues at coordinate 947,793 of NW_015150741.1, forward strand.
TGTATGTGACCGCAGACAGTGCAGCAGACAGAAGGCCTCTGATTGGTCAAATCTACATCCGCTTGCCGGCTTGTTTTGTTTGTATGACCGCAATTGCAGAAAACAACTCGTGAAGATGGACCGGCTAGAAGAGCGAGGTGCACGAGAACGCTGGGACCCTTTTTCCTCCTGGATCCCCGCTCTTTTTCGCCCTCATGCCCTTCCGTTGTCGTACAAACCCACAGCTAGTTCATGATTGTCCCTCTTGCGTTGTGGCATGGAATATAACATAGCACAGACCACGCTTCAAAATTAAGCATCAATCAAAAATGTCTGCGTCAAGCTCACTGCGACACACTGCTGCAAAAGGGTCCAATGGGTTTTCTGAGGCCCACAGTAAATGCAGCCATTTACCAGGTAATATTTGAGCACTTCTTGCTTCCTTCTGCTGACAAGCATCCTGTCGATGCTGATTTTATTTCCCAGCACGACTTAACTGCTTTCCACAACACAGAACTGGCCAATGACCTTTTATGTAGGCCCGTCTGACCGGCCAGCAGTCTGGTCTTATCGGAACCGCATGGAGAATCCATGGATTATAAGGAGGAAGATCAAACCGATGGTGCAGGCTAATGAGACTGCTGTCAGAACAACCTATGTTTCCGTAACACCTCACCAGAACCTCAGGCTGATCTCCTTCATGTCAGGCCACGCTGATGGATGAGTTCAAGTGCAAAAGAAGACAAACATAGTATCGCACAGAAATTAACAATTAACTTTTGTGTTTAAGATTCCCCTTTTCGCTGATTATACATTATGTTAATATTTTCTGAAACACTGAATTTTTAGTTTTCATTATCTGTCAGGCATTTTCTGTCAAACTGCAAGAAATTTAATAAATCTTTCAATTTTGCCAACAACTATCAAGCCATACTGTTTAATACTCTAAGGGTTTGAGCTGCAATTTTATAGGAAAGCTGTTTATACTTTTCAGAATATAGTAAAAAACAGTCCGTAAAGGTTGGTAGACGGAGCTTTATTTAAAAGTTACAGATGCTAATAAAATCTGGGATGTTCTCGGTGGGACTCTTATAACTGGTAGCAAATCTGAAACTCCTGCTGCTTGTCACTGAAATATGTTGCTAGATGTGCTCCAGATGTCCTAAAATACCGAAATACATCTGTTTCATTCATTTCTAGCAAACGTATTGCAGTCAGGAGAAACTCTATATTCTGATTTCGGTCTGTTTGTGATTTCAACTTCCCTGTTAAACTCTGCAGGGAGTATTGTGTTTATGAACCTTATTCATAGCTCTCTGACTGCTGCATCCAATACAACAGCAGAATCCAGCTGCTATTCTCATGCAGTTAAAACTTCTATGCACCAGGTCTTCCTGAAATGTATGTTTCACTTTTATTTGTGATCAGAGATAGTTTAACTCCCAGAAGTATTTTATCTCCAGTTGTTTAATTGGGAGTTGTTCTCTGAATGATGTAATATTGTTCTGAATTACTTCAGATATATGTATATACTATTTTACTCATTATATAAATATTGTAATTCTCTCATTTGAAAGAAATGTTACTGTTTTTTTTTTTCTTTCTGTGTTTACACCTGAAGATAAATGTCTAGAAATTGAGATTTATCACTGATAATATAAAGAGTCCTCTTGCTTGCATTAGGACATAGGGACAAATAAACAAAATGTTGACTCCCATGAAGTACTATAGTTCTGAATTACAGTTCAGAATTGACCCCATTATGGACAATTGTTGGACAATCAGACGCAGCTCAGTGATGTAATTTGGTGTTTGTGATTTAGTGGCTTATTCATCAGTTATCAGTGATTTTAAACTCCATCCCTTTTAAACAGTTATTTAAAGGCTGTTTTAATATGATCCAGTTTTTTTCTGGTGTTGGTCAGGATTCTGGTATCTGCACCTTAAAACATGGTTTTAACATGTTCAGTAGTTCTTCGTTTTACTTTGTGCAGCTGATTATACCTTGTTCTGTACAATTACTTCTGTATTTTTCCATTAAACTGGATATTTGAGCATACCCACTCTGTGATGTTATGGGCACAGTGACCCCGCTGTAACAGACTATTGTCAAGTAGTGATAATAATATGACGTCAGGTAAGAGATGTTCCAGCATTCTATAATCTGAGCTAGAAGGTGCGTTCATTAACTAAACAAAAAGACTCAAGCACTGAACCTTGAGGTATCCCATGTTATATATATATTTGCCCTATTATCGTAAAATGATTTAAAAAATGTAATCTAGGGTCAAGACTAACGACTATTTTGCTAATCGATTAATCTGTCGATTTTTTTTCGATTTTATTCGATTCTACGAAGCAAGTGAAGCTAAAACTGGTCCCTTTGATGCATATGGATAGAGCATATTAATGCACAAAAGAGGTTGTTCATCTTGAATGCAAAATGTTTTTTATATTTTTTACAATTTTGTTTCAATAACCCCTTTGAGTGCAATACTCTTTGAGCAAAGTTTTAGTCTCTACGCTCCAGTTAATGATTAATTCCATGATAGTTGATCATTAATTCAATACTTGATTGGTCATGATTAATCTTATTAATTGTTTCAGTCCTTAGTTAATCTGTTAAATAGAAACCAGTTTAGCAGCGTTAGACCATCCCTGCCATTTGTTTGTTTTATTAGTCAGTATTTAGGATCAGGTGTGTCCAACAGTGTCCAAAATGGCGCTGTTTTTAATTGCATCGCCGTGAAGACTTTTTTATATACATATACATATATTTTACACACACACACATATATATGTATATATATATA